>NW_027454212.1:0-93424 GCF_040206685.1 Ascaphus truei | reverse complement strand
ACCTGGTATTCCCAGGTAGTCTCCCAACCCAGTACTAATCAAGCCTCACCCTGCTTAGCTTCCGAGATCTGACGGGATCGGGCGCTTTCAAGGTAGTATGGCCGTAGGTGGAGATTGCTGTCTCATGATATCCTCTCATTCTTAAATCCATGAGCCTATATCTTGCTCCATGCATACACAGAGACTGAGAAAATGACAGGTGCACTCAAATGTACTATAGACGGAATTCTTGATGTCAGAATTCTATTTTGGAAGGTTGCATTGTGTTGAACTTTCAGAGGAAAAAACGATATATTTCTTTGCCACTGCGGGAAAAAAGTAGCAAGAAATGAAACATTTTCATTTGCTGCAAGGAATGCCATGTATATTTTCATTAGGGAAGCGAAAAATAAAAACACCCACAGCACCTGGTATTCCCAGGCAGTCTCCCAACCCAGTACTAATCAAGCCTCACCCTGCTTAGCTTCCGAGATCTGACGGGATCGGGCGCTTTCAAGGTAGTATGGCCGTAGGTGGAGATTGCTGTCTCATGATATCCTCTCATTCTTAAATCCATGAGCCTATATCTTGCTCCATGCATACACAGAGACTGAGAAAATGACAGGTGCACTCAAATGTACTATAGACGGAATTCTTGATGTCAGAATTCTATTTTGGAAGGTTGCATTGTGTTGAACTTTCAGAGGAAAAAACGATATATTTCTTTGCCACTGCGGGAAAAAAGTAGTAAAAAATGAAACATTTTCATTTGCTGCAAGGAATGCCATGTATATTTTCATTAGGGAAGCGAAAAATAAAAACACCCACAGCACCTGGTATTCCCAGGCAGTCTCCCAACCCAGTACTAATCAAGCCTCACCCTGCTTAGCTTCCGAGATCTGACGGGATCGGGCGCTTTCAAGGTAGTATGGCCGTAGGTGGAGATTGCTGTCTCATGATATCCTCTCATTCTTAAATCCATGAGCCTATATCTTGCTCCATGCATACACAGAGACTGAGAAAATGACAGGTGCACTCAAATGTACTATAGACGGAATTCTTGATGTCAGAATTCTATTTTGGAAGGTTGCATTGTGTTGAACTTTCTGAGGAAAAAACGATATATTTCTTTGCCACTGCGGGAAAAAAGTAGTAAAAAATGAAACATTTTCATTTGCTGCAAGGAATGCCATGTATATTTTCATTAGGGAAGCGAAAAATAAAAACACCCACAGCACCTGGTATTCCCAGGCAGTCTCCCAACACAGTACTAATCAAGCCTCACCCTGCTTAGCTTCCGAGATCTGACGGGATCGGGCGCTTTCAAGGTAGTATGTCCGTAGGTGGAGATTCCTGTCTCATGATATCCTCTCATTCTTAAATCCATGAGCCTATATCTTGCTCCATGCATACACAGAGACTGAGAAAATGACAGGTGTACTCAAATGTACTATAGACGGAATTCTTGATGTCAGAATTCTATTTTGGAAGGTTGCATTGTGTTGAACTTTCAGAGGAAAAAACGATATATTTCTTTGCCACTGCGGGAAAAAAGTAGTATAAAATGAAACATTTTCATTTGCTGCAAGGAATGCCATTTATATTTTCATTAGGGAAGCGAAAAATAAAAACACCCACAGCACCTGGTATTCCCAGGCAGTCTCCCAACCCAGTACTAATCAAGCCTCACCCTGCTTAGCTTCCGAGATCTGACGGGATCGGGCGCTTTCAAGGTAGTATGGCCGTAGGTGGAGATTGCTGTCTCATGATATCCTCTCATTCTTAAATCCATGAGCCTATATCTTGCTCCATGCATACACAGAGACTGAGAAAATGACAGGTGCACTCAAATGTACTATAGACGGAATTCTTGATGTCAGAATTCTATTTTGGAAAGTTGCATTGTGTTGAACTTTCAGAGGAAAAAACGATATATTTCTTTGCCACTGCGGGAAAAAAGTAGTAAAAAATGAAACATTTTCATTTGCTGCAAGGAATGCCATGTATATTTTCATTAGGGAAGCGAAAAATAAAAACACCCACAGCACCTGGTATTCCCAGGCAGTCTCCCAACCCAGTACTAATCAAGCCTCACCCTGCTTAGCTTCCGAGATCTGACGGGATCAGGCGCTTTCAAGGTAGTATGGCCGTAGGTGGAGATTGCTGTCTCATGATATCCTCTCATTCTTAAATCCATGAGCCTATATCTTGCTCCATGCATACACAGAGACTGAGAAAATGACAGGTGCACTCAAATGTACTATAGACGGAATTCTTGATGTCAGAATTCTATTTTGGAAGGTTGCATTGTGTTGAACTTTCAGAGGAAAAAACGATATATTTCTTTGCCACTGCGGGAAAAAAGTAGCAAGAAATGAAACATTTTCATTTGCTGCGAGGAATGCCATGTATATTTTCATTAGGGAAGCGAAAAATAAAAACACCTACAGCACCTGGTATTCCCAGGCAGTCTCCCAACCCAGTACTAATCAAGCCTCACCCTGCTTAGCTTCCGAGATCTGACGGGATCGGGCGCTTTCAAGGTAGTATGGCCGTAGGTGGAGATTGCTGTCTCCTGATATCCTCTCATTCTTAAATCCATGAGCCTATATCTTGCTCCATGCATACACAGAGACTGAGAAAATGACAGGTGCACTCAAATGTACTATAGACGGAATTCTTGATGTCAGAATTCTATTTTGGAAGGTTGCATTGTGTTGAACTTTCTGAGGAAAAAACGATATATTTCTTTGCCACTGCGGGAAAAAAGTAGTAAAAAATGAAACATTTTCATTTGCTGCAAGGAATGCCATGTATATTTTCATTAGGGAAGCGAAAAATAAAAACACCCACAGCACCTGGTATTCCCAGGCAGTCTCCCAACCCAGTACTAATCAATCCTCACCCTACTTAGCTTCCGAGATCTGACAGGATCAGGCGCTTTCAAGGTAGTATGGCCGTAGGTGGAGATTGCTCTCTCATGATATCCTCTCATTCTTAAATCCATGAGCCTATATCTTGCTCCATGCATACACAGAGACTGAAAAAATGACAGGTGCACTCAAATGTACTATAGACGGAATTCTTGATGTCAGAATTCTATTTTGGAAGGTTGCATTGTGTTGAACTTTCTGAGGAAAAAACGATATATTTCTTTGCCACTGCGGGAAAAAAATAGTAAAAATGAAACATTTTCATTTGCTGCAAGGAATGCCATGTATATTTTCATTAGGGAAGCGAAAAATAAAAACACCCACAGTACCTGGTATTCCCAGGCAGACTCCCAACCCAGAACTAATCAAGCCTCAACCTGCTTATCTTCCAAGATCTGACGGGATCGGGCGCTTTCAAGGTAGTATGGCCGTAGGTGGAGATTGCTGTCTCATGATATCCTCTCATTCTTAAATCCATGAGCCTATATCTTGCTCCATGCATACACAGAGACTGAGAAAATGATAGGTGCACTCAAATGTACTATAGACGGAATTCTTGATGTCAGAATTCTATTTTGGAAGGTTGCATTGTGTTGAACTTTCTGAGGAAAAAACGATATATTTCTTTGCCACTGCGGGAAAAAAGTAGCAAGAAATGAAACATTTTCATTTGCTGCGAGGAATGCCATGTATATTTTCATTAGGGAAGCGAAAAATAAAAACACCTACAGCACCTGGTATTCCCAGGCAGTCTCCCAACCCAGTACTAATCAAGCCTCACCCTGCTTAGCTTCCGAGATCTGACGGGATCGGGCGCTTTCAAGGTAGTATGGCCGTAGGTGGAGATTGCTGTCTCCTGATATCCTCTCATTCTTAAATCCATGAGCCTATATCTTGCTCCATGCATACACAGAGACTGAGAAAATGACAGGTGCACTCAAATGTACTATAGACGGAATTCTTGATGTCAGAATTCTATTTTGGAAGGTTGCATTGTGTTGAACTTTCTGAGGAAAAAACGATATATTTCTTTGCCACTGCGGGAAAAAAGTAGTAAAAAATGAAACATTTTCATTTGCTGCAAGGAATGCCATGTATATTTTCATTAGGGAAGCGAAAAATAAAAACACCCACAGCACCTGGTATTCCCAGGCAGTCTCCCAACCCAGTACTAATCAATCCTCACCCTACTTAGCTTCCGAGATCTGACAGGATCAGGTGCTTTCAAGGTAGTATGGCCGTAGGTGGAGATTGCTGTCTCATGATATCCTCTCATTCTTAAATCCATGAGCCTATATCTTGCTCCATGCATACACAGAGACTGAAAAAATGACAGGTGCACTCAAATGTACTATAGACGGAATTCTTGATGTCAGAATTCTATTTTGGAAGGTTGCATTGTGTTGAACTTTCAGAGGAAAAAACGATATATTTCTTTGCCACTGCGGGAAAAAAGTAGTAAAAAATGAAACATTTTCATTTGCTGCAAGGAATGCCATGTATATTTTCATTAGGGAAGCGAAAAATAAAAACACCCACAGCACCTGGTATTCCCAGGCAGTCTCCCAACCCAGTACTAATCAAGCCTCACCCTGCTTAGCTTCCGAGATCTGACGGGATCGGGCGCTTTCAAGGTAGTATGGCCGTAGGTGGAGATTGCTGTCTCATGATATCCTCTCATTCTTAAATCCATGAGCCTATATCTTGCTCCATGCATACACAGAGACTGAGAAAATGACAGGTGCACTCAAATGTACTATAGACGGAATTCTTGATGTCAGAATTCTATTTTGGAAGGTTGCATTGTGTTGAACTTTCAGAGGAAAAAACGATATATTTCTTTGCCACTGCGGGAAAAAAGTAGCAAGAAATGAAACATTTTCATTTGCTGCAAGGAATGCCATGTATATTTTCATTAGGGAAGCGAAAAATAAAAACACCCACAGCACCTGGTATTCCCAGGCAGTCTCCCAACCCAGTACTAATCAAGCCTCACCCTGCTTAGCTTCCGAGATCTGACGGGATCGGGGGCTTTCAAGGTAGTATGGCCGTAGGTGGCGATTGCTGTCTCATGATATCCTCTCATTCTTAAATCCATGAGCCTATATCTTGCTCCATGCATACACAGAGACTGAGAAAATGACAGGTGCACTCAAATGTACTATAGACGGAATTCTTGATGTCAGAATTCTATTTTGGAAGGTTGCATTGTGTTGAACTTTCTGAGGAAAAAACGATATATTTCTTTGCCACTGCGGGAAAAAAGTAGTAAAAAATGAAACATTTTCATTTGCTGCAAGGAATGCATGTATATTTTCATTAGGGAAGCGAAAAATAAAAACACCCACAGCACCTGGTATTCCCAGGCAGTCTCCCAACCCAGTACTAATCAAGCCTCACCCTGCTTAGCTTCCGAGATCTGACGGGATCTGGCGCTTTCAAGGTAATATGTCCGTAGGTGGAGATTGCTGTCTCATGATATCCTCTCATTCTTAAATCCATGAGCCTATATCTTGCTCCATGCATACACAGAGACTGAGAAAATGACAGGTGCACTCAAATGTACTATAGACGGAATTCTTGATGTCAGAATTCTATTTTGGAAAGTTGCATTGTGTTGAACTTTCAGAGGAAAAAACGATATATTTCTTTGCCACTGCGGGAAAAAAGTAGTAACAAATGAAACATTTTCATTTGCTGCAAGGAATGCCATGTATATTTTCATTAGGGAAGCGAAAAATAAAAACACCCACAGCACCTGTTATTCCCAGGCAGTCTCCCAACCCAGTACTAATCAAGCCTCACCCTGCTTAGCTTCCGAGATCTGACGGGATCGGGCGCTTTCAAGGTAGTATGGCCGTAGGTGGAGATTGCTGTCTCATGATATCCTCTCATTCTTAAATCCATGAGCCTATATCTTGCTCCATGCATACACAGAGACTGAGAAAATGACCGGTGCACTCAAATGTACTATAGACGGAATTCTTGATGTCAGAATTCTATTTTGGAAGGTTGCATTGTGTTGAACTTTCAGAGGAAAAAACGATATATTTCTTTGCCACTGCGGGAAAAAAGTAGTATAAAATGAAACATTTTCATTTGCTGCAAGGAATGCCATTTATATTTTCATTAGGGAAGCGAAAAATAAAAACACCCACAGCACCTGGTATTCCCAGGCAGTCTCCCAACCCAGTACTAATCAAGCCTCACCCTGCTTAGCTTCCGAGATCTGACGGGATCGGGCGCTTTCAAGGTAGTATGGCCGTAGGTGGAGATTGCTGTCTCATGATATCCTCTCATTCTTAAATCCATGAGCCTATATCTTGCTCCATGCATACACAGAGACTGAGAAAATGACAGGTGCACTCAAATGTACTATAGACGGAATTCTTGATGTCAGAATTCTATTTTGGAAAGTTGCATTGTGTTGAACTTTCAGAGGAAAAAACGATATATTTCTTTGCCACTGCGGGAAAAAAGTAGTAAAAAATGAAACATTTTCATTTGCTGCAAGGAATGCCATGTATATTTTCATTAGGGAAGCGAAAAATAAAAACACCCACAGCACCTGGTATTCCCAGGCAGTCTCCCAACCCAGTACTAATCAAGCCTCACCCTGCTTAGCTTCCGAGATCTGACGGGATCAGGCGCTTTCAAGGTAGTATGGCCGTAGGTGGAGATTGCTGTCTCATGATATCCTCTCATTCTTAAATCCATGAGCCTATATCTTGCTCCATGCATACACAGAGACTGAGAAAATGACAGGTGCACTCAAATGTACTATAGACGGAATTCTTGATGTCAGAATTCTATTTTGGAAGGTTGCATTGTGTTGAACTTTCAGAGGAAAAAACGATATATTTCTTTGCCACTGCGGGAAAAAAGTAGCAAGAAATGAAACATTTTCATTTGCTGCGAGGAATGCCATGTATATTTTCATTAGGGAAGCGAAAAATAAAAACACCTA
The DNA here is from genome assembly GCF_040206685.1 of Ascaphus truei. Taxonomy (NCBI): domain Eukaryota; kingdom Metazoa; phylum Chordata; class Amphibia; order Anura; family Ascaphidae; genus Ascaphus; species Ascaphus truei. The sequence continues at coordinate 86,545 of NW_027454212.1, read as the reverse complement.
CAGCACCTGGTATTCCCAGGCAGTCTCCCAACCCAGTACTAATCAAGCCTCACCCTGCTTAGCTTCCGAGATCTGACGGGATCGGGCGCTTTCAAGGTAGTATGGCCGTAGGTGGAGATTGCTGTCTCCTGATATCCTCTCATTCTTAAATCCATGAGCCTATATCTTGCTCCATGCATACACAGAGACTGAGAAAATGACAGGTGCACTCAAATGTACTATAGACGGAATTCTTGATGTCAGAATTCTATTTTGGAAGGTTGCATTGTGTTGAACTTTCTGAGGAAAAAACGATATATTTCTTTGCCACTGCGGGAAAAAAGTAGTAAAAAATGAAACATTTTCATTTGCTGCAAGGAATGCATGTATATTTTCATTAGGGAAGCGAAAAATAAAAACACCCACAGCACCTGGTATTCCCAGGCAGTCTCCCAACCCAGTACTAATCAAGCCTCACCCTGCTTAGCTTCCGAGATCTGACGGGATCTGGCGCTTTCAAGGTAATATGTCCGTAGGTGGAGATTGCTGTCTCATGATATCCTCTCATTCTTAAATCCATGAGCCTATATCTTGCTCCATGCATACACAGAGACTGAGAAAATGACAGGTGCACTCAAATGTACTATAGACGGAATTCTTGATGTCAGAATTCTATTTTGGAAAGTTGCATTGTGTTGAACTTTCAGAGGAAAAAACGATATATTTCTTTGCCACTGCGGGAAAAAAGTAGTAACAAATGAAACATTTTCATTTGCTGCAAGGAATGCCATGTATATTTTCATTAGGGAAGCGAAAAATAAAAACACCCACAGCACCTGTTATTCCCAGGCAGTCTCCCAACCCAGTACTAATCAAGCCTCACCCTGCTTAGCTTCCGAGATCTGACGGGATCGGGCGCTTTCAAGGTAGTATGGCCGTAGGTGGAGATTGCTGTCTCATGATATCCTCTCATTCTTAAATCCATGAGCCTATATCTTGCTCCATGCATACACAGAGACTGAGAAAATGACCGGTGCACTCAAATGTACTATAGACGGAATTCTTGATGTCAGAATTCTATTTTGGAAGGTTGCATTGTGTTGAACTTTCAGAGGAAAAAACGATATATTTCTTTGCCACTGCGGGAAAAAAGTAGTATAAAATGAAACATTTTCATTTGCTGCAAGGAATGCCATTTATATTTTCATTAGGGAAGCGAAAAATAAAAACACCCACAGCACCTGGTATTCCCAGGCAGTCTCCCAACCCAGTACTAATCAAGCCTCACCCTGCTTAGCTTCCGAGATCTGACGGGATCGGGCGCTTTCAAGGTAGTATGGCCGTAGGTGGAGATTGCTGTCTCATGATATCCTCTCATTCTTAAATCCATGAGCCTATATCTTGCTCCATGCATACACAGAGACTGAGAAAATGACAGGTGCACTCAAATGTACTATAGACGGAATTCTTGATGTCAGAATTCTATTTTGGAAAGTTGCATTGTGTTGAACTTTCAGAGGAAAAAACGATATATTTCTTTGCCACTGCGGGAAAAAAGTAGTAAAAAATGAAACATTTTCATTTGCTGCAAGGAATGCCATGTATATTTTCATTAGGGAAGCGAAAAATAAAAACACCCACAGCACCTGGTATTCCCAGGCAGTCTCCCAACCCAGTACTAATCAAGCCTCACCCTGCTTAGCTTCCGAGATCTGACGGGATCAGGCGCTTTCAAGGTAGTATGGCCGTAGGTGGAGATTGCTGTCTCATGATATCCTCTCATTCTTAAATCCATGAGCCTATATCTTGCTCCATGCATACACAGAGACTGAGAAAATGACAGGTGCACTCAAATGTACTATAGACGGAATTCTTGATGTCAGAATTCTATTTTGGAAGGTTGCATTGTGTTGAACTTTCAGAGGAAAAAACGATATATTTCTTTGCCACTGCGGGAAAAAAGTAGCAAGAAATGAAACATTTTCATTTGCTGCGAGGAATGCCATGTATATTTTCATTAGGGAAGCGAAAAATAAAAACACCTACAGCACCTGGTATTCCCAGGCAGTCTCCCAACCCAGTACTAATCAAGCCTCACCCTGCTTAGCTTCCGAGATCTGACGGGATCGGGCGCTTTCAAGGTAGTATGGCCGTAGGTGGAGATTGCTGTCTCCTGATATCCTCTCATTCTTAAATCCATGAGCCTATATCTTGCTCCATGCATACACAGAGACTGAGAAAATGACAGGTGCACTCAAATGTACTATAGACGGAATTCTTGATGTCAGAATTCTATTTTGGAAGGTTGCATTGTGTTGAACTTTCTGAGGAAAAAACGATATATTTCTTTGCCACTGCGGGAAAAAAGTAGTAAAAAATGAAACATTTTCATTTGCTGCAAGGAATGCCATGTATATTTTCATTAGGGAAGCGAAAAATAAAAACACCCACAGCACCTGGTATTCCCAGGCAGTCTCCCAACCCAGTACTAATCAATCCTCACCCTACTTAGCTTCCGAGATCTGACAGGATCAGGCGCTTTCAAGGTAGTATGGCCGTAGGTGGAGATTGCTCTCTCATGATATCCTCTCATTCTTAAATCCATGAGCCTATATCTTGCTCCATGCATACACAGAGACTGAAAAAATGACAGGTGCACTCAAATGTACTATAGACGGAATTCTTGATGTCAGAATTCTATTTTGGAAGGTTGCATTGTGTTGAACTTTCTGAGGAAAAAACGATATATTTCTTTGCCACTGCGGGAAAAAAATAGTAAAAATGAAACATTTTCATTTGCTGCAAGGAATGCCATGTATATTTTCATTAGGGAAGCGAAAAATAAAAACACCCACAGTACCTGGTATTCCCAGGCAGACTCCCAACCCAGAACTAATCAAGCCTCAACCTGCTTATCTTCCAAGATCTGACGGGATCGGGCGCTTTCAAGGTAGTATGGCCGTAGGTGGAGATTGCTGTCTCATGATATCCTCTCATTCTTAAATCCATGAGCCTATATCTTGCTCCATGCATACACAGAGACTGAGAAAATGACAGGTGCACTCAAATGTACTATAGACGGAATTCTTGATGTCAGAATTCTATTTTGGAAGGTTGCATTGTGTTGAACTTTCTGAGGAAAAAACGATATATTTCTTTGCCACTGCGGGAAAAAAGTAGCAAGAAATGAAACATTTTCATTTGCTGCGAGGAATGCCATGTATATTTTCATTAGGGAAGCGAAAAATAAAAACACCTACAGCACCTGGTATTCCCAGGCAGTCTCCCAACCCAGTACTAATCAAGCCTCACCCTGCTTAGCTTCCGAGATCTGACGGGATCGGGCGCTTTCAAGGTAGTATGGCCGTAGGTGGAGATTGCTGTCTCCTGATATCCTCTCATTCTTAAATCCATGAGCCTATATCTTGCTCCATGCATACACAGAGACTGAGAAAATGACAGGTGCACTCAAATGTACTATAGACGGAATTCTTGATGTCAGAATTCTATTTTGGAAGGTTGCATTGTGTTGAACTTTCTGAGGAAAAAACGATATATTTCTTTGCCACTGCGGGAAAAAAGTAGTAAAAAATGAAACATTTTCATTTGCTGCAAGGAATGCCATGTATATTTTCATTAGGGAAGCGAAAAATAAAAACACCCACAGCACCTGGTATTCCCAGGCAGTCTCCCAACCCAGTACTAATCAATCCTCACCCTACTTAGCTTCCGAGATCTGACAGGATCAGGTGCTTTCAAGGTAGTATGGCCGTAGGTGGAGATTGCTGTCTCATGATATCCTCTCATTCTTAAATCCATGAGCCTATATCTTGCTCCATGCATACACAGAGACTGAAAAAATGACAGGTGCACTCAAATGTACTATAGACGGAATTCTTGATGTCAGAATTCTATTTTGGAAGGTTGCATTGTGTTGAACTTTCAGAGGAAAAAAAGATATATTTCTTTGCCACTGCGGGAAAAAAGTAGCAAGAAATGAAACATTTTCATTTGCTGCGAGGAATGCCATGTATATTTTCATTAGGGAAGCGAAAAATAAAAACACCTACAGCACCTGGAATCCCCAGGCAGTCTCACCAACTCAGTACTAATCAAGCCTCACCCTGCTTAGCTTCCAAGATCTGACGGGATCGGGCGCTTTCAAGGTAGTATGGCCGTAGGTGGAGATTGCTGTCTCATGATATCCTCTCATTCTTAAATCCATGAGCCTATATCTTGCTCCATGCATACACAGAGACTGAGAAAATGACAGGTGCACTCAAATGTACTATAGACGGAATTCTTGATGTCAGAATTCTATTTTGGAAGGTTGCATTGTGTTGAACTTTCTGAGGAAAAAACGATATATTTCTTTGCCACTGCGGGAAAAAAGTAGCAAGAAATGAAACATTTTCATTTGCTGCAAGGAATGCCATGTATATTTTCATTAGGGAAGCGAAAAATAAAAACACCCACAGCACCTGGTATTCCCAGGCAGTCTCCAAACCCAGTACTAATCAAGCCTCACCCTGCTTATCTTCCAAGATCTGACGGGATCGGGCGCTTTCAAGGTAGTATGGCCGTAGGTGGAGATTGCTGTCTCATGATACCCCCCAGTATACGCCCAGAACCATGGACCCGGTAGTTGTGGTTCGGACTGTCTCCAACCAGCCATAATGTTGTGAGAGTGAAATTATGTCTATGTCCAGCTTTGGTACATTAGAAGCAACTCTCAAACTTAACCTAAGCGTTTTTCGAAGCTACTTTTTGGCTAACTTCTTATAGGAAGGTCTAGGAGCTCTGAAAATGAACGTGCGCATCTTTCACTCTTCCCGAGGGACTTAGAATAATTTTGTGATGTTTTTTATTAAAATGGTGTATTAGGGTATATATTTAAATATATTTTATGCACTGTATATGAGCTGGCGATTTCTAAGTCTGTGGTTCCGAGAGGGGGTAACCAGGATCACTAATAAATGTCAAGCCACTTGGCTGCCAGAATGCCCTGCTTCAGCACAGACCAGAAAGGCATTGTGATAAGCGTATCCCCGGTATAGTCAGGGGTTAATGGGAGTCGTCCCCGTCCCCCCAGTATACGCCCAGAACCATGGACCCGGTACTTGTGGTTCGGACTGTCTCCAACCAGCCATAATGTTGTGAGAGTGAAATTATGTCTAAGTCCAGCTTTGGTACATTAGAAGCAACTCTCAAACTTAACCTAAGCGTTTTTCGAAGCTACTTTTTGGCTAACTTCTTATAGGAAGGTCTAGGAGCTCTGAAAATGAACGTGCGCGTCTTTCACTCTTCCCGAGGGACTTGGAATAATTTTGTGATATTTTTTATTAAAATGGTGTTTAAGGGTATATATATAAATATATTTTATGCACTGTATATGAGCTGGCGATTTCTAAGTCTGTGGTTCCGAGAGGGGGTAACCAGGCTCACTAATAAAGGTCAAGCCACTTGGCTGCCAGAATGCCCTGCTTCAGCACAGACCAGAAAGGCATTGTGATAAGCGTATCCCCGGTATAGTCAGGGGTTAATGGGAGTCGTCCCCGTCCCCCCAGTATACGCCCAGAACCATGGACCCGGTACTTGTGGTTCGGACTGTCTCCAACCAGCCATAATGTTGTGAGAGTGAAATTATGTCTAAGTCCAGCTTTGGTACATTAGAAGCAACTCTCAAACTTAACCTAAGCGTTTTTCGAAGCTACTTTTTGGCTAACTTCTTATAGGAACGTCTAGGAGCTCCGAAAATGAACGTGCGCATCTTTCACTCTTTCCGAGGGACTTAGAAGAATTTTGTGATATTTTTTATTAAAATGGTGTATTAGGGTATATATTTAAATATATTTTATGCACTGTATATGAGCTGGCGATTTCTAAGTCTGTGGTTCCGAGAGGGGGTAACCAGGATCACTAATAAAGGTCAAGCCACTTGGCTGCCAGAATGCCCTGCTTCAGCACAGACCAGAAAGGCATTGTGATAAGCGTATCCCCGGTATAGTCAGGGGTTAATGGGAGTCGTCCCCGTCCCCCCAGTATACGCCCAGAACCATGGACCCGGTACTTGTGGTTCGGACTGTCTCCAACCAGCCATAATGTTGTGAGAGTGAAATTATGTCTAAGTCCAGCTTTGGTACATTAGAAGCAACTCTCAAACTTAACCTAAGCGTTTTTCGAAGCTACTTTTTGGCTAACTTCTTATAGGAAGGTCTAGGAGCTCTGAAAATGAACGTGCGCGTCTTTCACTCTTCCCGAGGGACTTGGAATAATTTTGTGATATTTTTTATTAAAATGGTGTTTAAGGGTATATATATAAATATATTTTATGCACTGTATATGAGCTGGCGATTTCTAAGTCTGTGGTTCCGAGAGGGGGTAACCAGGCTCACTAATAAAGGTCAAGCCACTTGGCTGCCAGAATGCCCTGCTTCAGCACAGACCAGAAAGGCATTGTGATAAGCGTATCCCCGGTATAGTCAGGGGTTAATGGGAGTCGTCCCCGTCCCCCCAGTATACGGCCAGAACCATGGACCCGGTACTTGAGGTTCGGACTGTCTCCAACCAGCCATAATGTTGTGAGAGTGAAATTATGTCTAAGTCCAGCTTTGGTACATTAGAAGCAACTCTCAAACTTAACCTAAGCGTTTTTCGAAGCTACTTTTTGGCTAACTTCTTATAGGAAGGTCTAGGAGCTCTGAAAATGAACGTGCGCATCTTTCACTCTTCCCGAGGGACTTACTGTAGAATAATTTTGTGATATTTTTTATTGAAATGGTGTATTAGGGTATATATTTAAATATATTATATGCACTGTATATGAGCTGGCGATTTCTAAGTCTGTGGTTCCGAGAGGGGGTAACCAGGATCACTAATAAAGGTCAAGCCACTTGGCTGCCAGAATGCCCTGCTTCAGCACAGACCAGAAAGGCATTGTGATAAGCGTATCCCTGGTTTAGTCAGGGGTTAATGGGAGTCGTCCCCGTCCCCCCAGTATACGCCCAGAACCATGGACCCGGTACTTGTGGTTCGGACTGTCTCCAACCAGCCATAATGTTGTGAGAGTGAAATTATGTCTAAGTCCAGCTTTGGTACATTAGAAGCAACTCTCAAACTTAACCTAAGCGTTTTTCGAAGCTACTTTTTGGCTAACTTCTTATAGGAACGTCTAGGAGCTCTGAAAATGAACGTGCGCATCTTTCACTCTTTCCGAGGGACTTAGAAGAATTTTGTGATATTTTTTATTAAAATGGTGTATTAGGGTATATATTTAAATATATTTTATGCACTGTATATGAGCTGGCGATTTCTAAGTCTGTGGTTCCGAGAGGGGGTAACCAGGATCACTAATAAAAGTCAAGCCACTTGGCTGCCAGAATGCCCTGCTTCAGCACAGACCAGAAAGGCATTGTGATAAGCGTATCCCCGGTATAGTCAGGGGTTAATGGGAGTCGTCCCCGTCCCCCCAGTATACGCCCAGAACCATGGACCCGGTACTTGTGGTTCGGACTGTCTCCAACCAGCCATAATGTTGTGAGAGTGAAATTATGTCTATGTCCAGCTTTGGTACATTAGAAGCAACTCTCAAACTTAACCTAAGCGTTTTTCGAAGCTACTTTTTCGCTAACTTCTTATAGGAACGTCTAGGAGCTCTGAAAATGAACGTGCGCATCTTTCACTCTTTGCGAGGGACTTAGAAGAATTTTGTGATATTTTTTATTAAAATGGTATTTAAGGGTATATATATATAAATATATTTTATGCACTGTATATGAGCTGGCGATTTCTAAGTCTGTGGTTCCGAGAGGGGGTAACCAGGCTCACTAATAAAAGTCAAGCCACTTGGCTGCCAGAATGCCCTGCTTCAGCACAGACCAGAAAGGCATTGTGATAAGCGTATCCCCGGTATAGTCAGGGGTTAATGGGAGTCGTCCCCGTCCCCCCAGTATACGCCCAGAACCATGGACCCGGTACTTGTGGTTCGGACTGTCTCCAACCAGCCATAATGTTGTGAGAGTGAAATTATGTCTAAGTCCAGCTTTGGTACATTAGAAGCAACTCTCAAACTTAACCTAAGCGTTTTTCGAAGCTACTTTTTGGCTAACTTCTTATAGGAAGGTCTAGGAGCTCTGAAAATGAATGTGCGCGTCTTTCACTCTTCCCGAGGGACTTGGAATTATTTTGTGATATTTTTTATTAAAATGGTGTTTAAGGGTATATATATAAATATATTTTATGCACTGTATATGAGCTGGCGATTTCTAAGTCTGTGGTTCCGAGAGGGGGTAACCAGGCTCACTAATAAAAGTCAAGCCACTTGGCTGCCAGAATGCCCTGCTTCAGCACAGACCAGAAAGGCATTGTGATAAGCGTATCCCCGGTATAGTCAGGGGTTAATGGGAGTCGTCCCCGTCCCCCCAGTATACGCCCAGAACCATGGACCCGGTACTTGTGGTTCGGACTGTCTCCAACCAGCCATAATGTTGTGAGAGTGAAATTATGTCTAAGTCCAGCTTTGGTACATTAGAAGCAACTCTCAAACTTAACCTAAGCGTTTTTCGAAGCTACTTTTTGGCTAACTTCTTATAGGAAGGTCTAGGAGCTCTGAAAATGAATGTGCGCGTCTTTCACTCTTCCCGAGGGACTTGGAATTATTTTGTGATATTTTTTATTAAAATGGTGTTTAAGGGTATATATATAAATATATTTTATGCACTGTATATGAGCTGGCGATTTCTAAGTCTGTGGTTCCGAGAGGGGGTAACCAGGCTCACTAATAAAGGTCAAGCCACTTGGCTGCCAGAATGCCCTGCTTCAGCACAGACCAGAAAGGCATTGGGATAAGCGTATCCCCGGTATAGTCAGGGGTTAATGGGAGTCGTCCCCGTCCCCCCAGTATACGCCCAGAACCATGGACCCGGTACTTGTGGTTCAGACTGTCTCCAACCAGCCATAATGTTGTGAGAGTGAAATTATGTCTAAGTCCAGCTTTGGTACATTAGAAGCAACTCTCAAACTTAACCTAAGCGTTTTTCGAAGCTACTTTTTGGCTAACTTCTTATAGGAACGTCTAGGAGCTCTGAAAATGAACGTGCGCATCTTTCACTCTTCCCGAGGGACTTACTGTAGAATAATTTTGTGATATTTTTTATTGAAATGGTGTATTAGGGTATATATTTAAATATATTTTATGCACTGTATATGAGCTGGCGATTTCTAAGTCTGTGGTTCCGAGAGGGGGTAACCAGGATCACTAATAAAGGTCAAGCCACTTGGCTGCCAGAATGCCCTGCTTCAGCACAGACCAGAAAGGCATTGTGATAAGCGTATCCCCGGTATAGTCAGGGGTTAATGGGAGTCGTCCCCGTCCCCCCAGTATACGCCCAGAACCATGGACCCGGTACTTGTGGTTCGGACTGTCTCCAACCAGCCATAATGTTGTGAGAGTGAAATTATGTCTATGTCCAGCTTTGGTACATTAGAAGCAACTCTCAAACTTAACCTAAGCGTTTTTCGAAGCTACTTTTTGGCTAACTTCTTATAGGAACGTCTAGGAGCTCTGAAAATGAATGTGCGCATCTTTCACTCTTTCCGAGGGACTTAGAAGAATTTTGTGATATTTGTTATTAAAATGGTGTATTAGGGTATATATTTAAATATATTTTATGCACTGTATATGAGCTGGCGATTTCGAAGTCTGTGGTTCCGAGAGGGGGTAACCAGGATCACTAATAAAGGTCAAGCCACTTGGCTGCCAGAATGCCCTGCTTCAGCACAGACCAGAAAGGCATTGTGATAAGCGTATCCCCGGTATAATCAGGGGTTAATGGGAGTCGTCCCCGTCCCCCCAGTATACGCCCAGAACCATGGACCCGGTACTTGTGGTTCGGACTGTCTCCAACCAGCCATAATGTTGTGAGAGTGAAATTATGTCTAAGTCCAGCTTTGGTACATTAGAAGCAACTCTCAAACTTAACCTAAGCGTTTTTCGAAGCTACTTTTTGGCTAACTTCTTATAGGAAGGTCTAGGAGCTCTGAAAATGAACGTGCGCATCTTTCACTCTTCCCGAGGGACTTACTGTAGAATAATTTTGTGATATTTTTTATTGAAATGGTGTATTAGGGTATATATTTAAATATATTTTATGCACTGTATATGAGCTGGCGATTTCTAAGTCTGTGGTTCCGAGAGGGGGTAACCAGGATCACTAATAAAGGTCAAGCCACTTGGCTGCCAGAATGCCCTGCTTCAGCACAGACCAGAAAGGCATTGTGATAAGCGTATCCCTGGTTTAGTCAGGGGTTAATGGGAGTCGTCCCCGTCCCCCCAGTATACGCCCAGAACCATGGACCCGGTACTTGTGGTTCGGACTGTCTCCAACCAGCCATAATGTTGTGAGAGTGAAATTATGTCTAAGTCCAGCTTTGGTACATTAGAAGCAACTCTCAAACTTAACCTAAGCGTTTTTCGAAGCTACTTTTTGGCTAACTTCTTATAGGAACGTCTAGGAGCTCTGAAAATGAACGTGCGCATCTTTCACTCTTTCCGAGGGACTTAGAATAATTTTGTGATATTTTTTATTAAAATGGTGTATTAGGGTATATATTTAAATATATTTTATGCACTGTATATGAGCTGGCGATTTCTAAGTCTGTGGTTCCGAGAGGGGGTAACCAGGATCACTAATAAAAGTCAAGCCACTTGGCTGCCAGAATGCCCTGCTTCAGCACAGACCAGAAAGGCATTGTGATAAGCGTATCCCCGGTATAGTCAGGGGTTAATGGGAGTCGTCCCCGTCCCCCCAGTATACGCCCAGAACCATGGACCCGGTACTTGTGGTTCGGACTGTCTCCAACCAGCCATAATGTTGTGAGAGTGAAATTATGTCTATGTCCAGCTTTGGTACATTAGAAGCAACTCTCAAACTTAACCTAAGCGTTTTTCGAAGCTACTTTTTGGCTAACTTCTTATAGGAAGGTCTAGGAGCTCTGAAAATGAACGTGCGCATCTTTCACTCTTCCCGAGGGACTTAGAATAATTTTGTGATATTTTTTATTAAAATGGTGTATTAGGGTATATATTTAAATATATTTTATGCACTGTATATGAGCTGGCGATTTCTAAGTCTGTGGTTCCGAGAGGGGGTAACCAGGATCACTAATAAATGTCAAGCCACTTGGCTGCCAGAATGCCCTGCTTCAGCACAGACCAGAAAGGCATTGTGATAAGCGTATCCCCGGTATAGTCAGGGGTTAATGGGAGTCGTCCCCGTCCCCCCAGTATACGCCCAGAACCATGGACCCGGTACTTGTGGTTCGGACTGTCTCCAACCAGCCATAATGTTGTGAGAGTGAAATTATGTCTAAGTCCAGCTTTGGTACATTAGAAGCAACTCTCAAACTTAACCTAAGCGTTTTTCGAAGCTACTTTTTGGCTAACTTCTTATAGGAAGGTCTAGGAGCTCTGAAAATGAACGTGCGCATCTTTTACTCTTCCCGAGGGACTTAGAATCATTTTGTGATATTTTTTATTAAAATGGTGTATTAGGGTATATATTTAAATATATTTTATGCACTGTATATGAGCTGGCGATTTCTAAGTCTGTGGTTCCGAGAGGGGGTAACCAGGATCACTAATAAAAGTCAAGCCACTTGGCTGCCAGAATGCCCTGCTTCAGCACAGACCAGAAAGGCATTGTGATAAGCGTATCCCCGGTATAGTCAGGGGTTAATGGGAGTCGTCCCCGTCCCCCCAGTATACGCCCAGAACCATGGACCCGGTACTTGTGGTTCGGACTGTCTCCAACCAGCCATAATGTTGTGAGAGTGAAATTATGTCTATGTCCAGCTTTGGTACATTAGAAGCAACTCTCAAACTTAACCTAAGCGTTTTTCGAAGCTACTTTTTGGCTAACTTCTTATAGGAACGTCTAGGAGCTCTGAAAATGAATGTGCGCATCTTTCACTCTTTCCGAGGGACTTAGAAGAATTTTGTGATATTTGTTATTAAAATGGTGTATTAGGGTATATATTTAAATATATTTTATGCACTGTATATGAGCTGGCGATTTCGAAGTCTGTGGTTCCGAGAGGGGGTAACCAGGATCACTAATAAAGGTCAAGCCACTTGGCTGCCAGAATGCCCTGCTTCAGCACAGACCAGAAAGGCATTGTGATAAGCGTATCCCCGGTATAATCAGGGGTTAATGGGAGTCGTCCCCGTCCCCCCAGTATACGCCCAGAACCATGGACCCGGTACTTGTGGTTCGGACTGTCTCCAACCAGCCATAATGTTGTGAGAGTGAAATTATGTCTAAGTCCAGCTTTGGTACATTAGAAGCAACTCTCAAACTTAACCTAAGCGTTTTTCGAAGCTACTTTTTGGCTAACTTCTTATAGGAAGGTCTAGGAGCTCTGAAAATGAACGTGCGCATCTTTCACTCTTCCCGAGGGACTTACTGTAGAATAATTTTGTGATATTTTTTATTGAAATGGTGTATTAGGGTATATATTTAAATATATTTTATGCACTGTATATGAGCTGGCGATTTCTAAGTCTGTGGTTCCGAGAGGGGGTAACCAGGATCACTAATAAAGGTCAAGCCACTTGGCTGCCAGAATGCCCTGCTTCAGCACAGACCAGAAAGGCATTGTGATAAGCGTATCCCTGGTTTAGTCAGGGGTTAATGGGAGTCGTCCCCGTCCCCCCAGTATACGCCCAGAACCATGGACCCGGTACTTGTGGTTCGGACTGTCTCCAACCAGCCATAATGTTGTGAGAGTGAAATTATGTCTAAGTCCAGCTTTGGTACATTAGAAGCAACTCTCAAACTTAACCTAAGCGTTTTTCGAAGCTACTTTTTGGCTAACTTCTTATAGGAACGTCTAGGAGCTCTGAAAATGAACGTGCGCATCTTTCACTCTTTCCGAGGGACTTAGAAGAATTTTGTGATATTTTTTATTAAAATGGTGTATTAGGGTATATATTTAAATATATTTTATGCACTGTATATGAGCTGGCGATTTCTAAGTCTGTGGTTCCGAGAGGGGGTAACCAGGATCACTAATAAAAGTCAAGCCACTTGGCTGCCAGAATGCCCTGCTTCAGCACAGACCAGAAAGGCATTGTGATAAGCGTATCCCCGGTATAGTCAGGGGTTAATGGGAGTCGTCCCCGTCCCCCCAGTATACGCCCAGAACCATGGACCCGGTACTTGTGGTTCGGACTGTCTCCAACCAGCCATAATGTTGTGAGAGTGAAATTATGTCTATGTCCAGCTTTGGTACATTAGAAGCAACTCTCAAACTTAACCTAAGCGTTTTTCGAAGCTACTTTTTGGCTAACTTCTTATAGGAACGTCTAGGAGCTCTGAAAATGAATGTGCGCATCTTTCACTCTTTCCGAGGGACTTAGAAGAATTTTGTGATATTTGTTATTAAAATGGTGTATTAGGGTATATATTTAAATATATTTTATGCACTGTATATGAGCTGGCGATTTCGAAGTCTGTGGTTCCGAGAGGGGGTAACCAGGATCACTAATAAAGGTCAAGCCACTTGGCTGCCAGAATGCCCTGCTTCAGCACAGACCAGAAAGGCATTGTGATAAGCGTATCCCCGGTATAATCAGGGGTTAATGGGAGTCGTCCCCGTCCCCCCAGTATACGCCCAGAACCATGGACCCGGTACTTGTGGTTCGGACTGTCTCCAACCAGCCATAATGTTGTGAGAGTGAAATTATGTCTAAGTCCAGCTTTGGTACATTAGAAGCAACTCTCAAACTTAACCTAAGCGTTTTTCGAAGCTACTTTTTGGCTAACTTCTTATAGGAAGGTCTAGGAGCTCTGAAAATGAACGTGCGCATCTTTCACTCTTCCCGAGGGACTTACTGTAGAATAATTTTGTGATATTTTTTATTGAAATGGTGTATTAGGGTATATATTTAAATATATTTTATGCACTGTATATGAGCTGGCGATTTCTAAGTCTGTGGTTCCGAGAGGGGGTAACCAGGATCACTAATAAAGGTCAAGCCACTTGGCTGCCAGAATGCCCTGCTTCAGCACAGACCAGAAAGGCATTGTGATAAGCGTATCCCTGGTTTAGTCAGGGGTTAATGGGAGTCGTCCCCGTCCCCCCAGTATACGCCCAGAACCATGGACCCGGTACTTGTGGTTCGGACTGTCTCCAACCAGCCATAATGTTGTGAGAGTGAAATTATGTCTAAGTCCAGCTTTGGTACATTAGAAGCAACTCTCAAACTTAACCTAAGCGTTTTTCGAAGCTACTTTTTGGCTAACTTCTTATAGGAACGTCTAGGAGCTCTGAAAATGAACGTGCGCATCTTTCACTCTTTCCGAGGGACTTAGAATAATTTTGTGATATTTTTTATTAAAATGGTGTATTAGGGTATATATTTAAATATATTTTATGCACTGTATATGAGCTGGCGATTTCTAAGTCTGTGGTTCCGAGAGGGGGTAACCAGGATCACTAATAAAAGTCAAGCCACTTGGCTGCCAGAATGCCCTGCTTCAGCACAGACCAGAAAGGCATTGTGATAAGCGTATCCCCGGTATAGTCAGGGGTTAATGGGAGTCGTCCCCGTCCCCCCAGTATACGCCCAGAACCATGGACCCGGTACTTGTGGTTCGGACTGTCTCCAACCAGCCATAATGTTGTGAGAGTGAAATTATGTCTATGTCCAGCTTTGGTACATTAGAAGCAACTCTCAAACTTAACCTAAGCGTTTTTCGAAGCTACTTTTTGGCTAACTTCTTATAGGAAGGTCTAGGAGCTCTGAAAATGAACGTGCGCATCTTTCACTCTTCCCGAGGGACTTAGAATAATTTTGTGATATTTTTTATTAAAATGGTGTATTAGGGTATATATTTAAATATATTTTATGCACTGTATATGAGCTGGCGATTTCTAAGTCTGTGGTTCCGAGAGGGGGTAACCAGGATCACTAATAAATGTCAAGCCACTTGGCTGCCAGAATGCCCTGCTTCAGCACAGACCAGAAAGGCATTGTGATAAGCGTATCCCCGGTATAGTCAGGGGTTAATGGGAGTCGTCCCCGTCCCCCCAGTATACGCCCAGAACCATGGACCCGGTACTTGTGGTTCGGACTGTCTCCAACCAGCCATAATGTTGTGAGAGTGAAATTATGTCTAAGTCCAGCTTTGGTACATTAGAAGCAACTCTCAAACTTAACCTAAGCGTTTTTCGAAGCTACTTTTTGGCTAACTTCTTATAGGAAGGTCTAGGAGCTCTGAAAATGAACGTGCGCATCTTTTACTCTTCCCGAGGGACTTAGAATCATTTTGTGATATTTTTTATTAAAATGGTGTATTAGGGTATATATTTAAATATATTTTATGCACTGTATATGAGCTGGCGATTTCTAAGTCTGTGGTTCCGAGAGGGGGTAACCAGGATCACTAATAAAAGTCAAGCCACTTGGCTGCCAGAATGCCCTGCTTCAGCACAGACCAGAAAGGCATTGTGATAAGCGTATCCCCGGTATAGTCAGGGGTTAATGGGAGTCGTCCCCGTCCCCCCAGTATACGCCCAGAACCATGGACCCGGTACTTGTGGTTCGGACTGTCTCCAACCAGCCATAATGTTGTGAGAGTGAAATTATGTCTATGTCCAGCTTTGGTACATTAGAAGCAACTCTCAAACTTAACCTAAGCGTTTTTCGAAGCTACTTTTTGGCTAACTTCTTATAGGAACGTCTAGGAGCTCTGAAAATGAATGTGCGCATCTTTCACTCTTTCCGAGGGACTTAGAAGAATTTTGTGATATTTGTTATTAAAATGGTGTATTAGGGTATATATTTAAATATATTTTATGCACTGTATATGAGCTGGCGATTTCGAAGTCTGTGGTTCCGAGAGGGGGTAACCAGGATCACTAATAAAGGTCAAGCCACTTGGCTGCCAGAATGCCCTGCTTCAGCACAGACCAGAAAGGCATTGTGATAAGCGTATCCCCGGTATAATCAGGGGTTAATGGGAGTCGTCCCCGTCCCCCCAGTATACGCCCAGAACCATGGACCCGGTACTTGTGGTTCGGACTGTCTCCAACCAGCCATAATGTTGTGAGAGTGAAATTATGTCTAAGTCCAGCTTTGGTACATTAGAAGCAACTCTCAAACTTAACCTAAGCGTTTTTCGAAGCTACTTTTTGGCTAACTTCTTATAGGAAGGTCTAGGAGCTCTGAAAATGAACGTGCGCATCTTTCACTCTTCCCGAGGGACTTACTGTAGAATAATTTTGTGATATTTTTTATTGAAATGGTGTATTAGGGTATATATTTAAATATATTTTATGCACTGTATATGAGCTGGCGATTTCTAAGTCTGTGGTTCCGAGAGGGGGTAACCAGGATCACTAATAAAGGTCAAGCCACTTGGCTGCCAGAATGCCCTGCTTCAGCACAGACCAGAAAGGCATTGTGATAAGCGTATCCCTGGTTTAGTCAGGGGTTAATGGGAGTCGTCCCCGTCCCCCCAGTATACGCCCAGAACCATGGACCCGGTACTTGTGGTTCGGACTGTCTCCAACCAGCCATAATGTTGTGAGAGTGAAATTATGTCTAAGTCCAGCTTTGGTACATTAGAAGCAACTCTCAAACTTAACCTAAGCGTTTTTCGAAGCTACTTTTTGGCTAACTTCTTATAGGAACGTCTAGGAGCTCTGAAAATGAACGTGCGCATCTTTCACTCTTTCCGAGGGACTTAGAATAATTTTGTGATATTTTTTATTAAAATGGTGTATTAGGGTATATATTTAAATATATTTTATGCACTGTATATGAGCTGGCGATTTCTAAGTCTGTGGTTCCGAGAGGGGGTAACCAGGATCACTAATAAAAGTCAAGCCACTTGGCTGCCAGAATGCCCTGCTTCAGCACAGACCAGAAAGGCATTGTGATAAGCGTATCCCCGGTATAGTCAGGGGTTAATGGGAGTCGTCCCCGTCCCCCCAGTATACGCCCAGAACCATGGACCCGGTACTTGTGGTTCGGACTGTCTCCAACCAGCCATAATGTTGTGAGAGTGAAATTATGTCTATGTCCAGCTTTGGTACATTAGAAGCAACTCTCAAACTTAACCTAAGCGTTTTTCGAAGCTACTTTTTGGCTAACTTCTTATAGGAAGGTCTAGGAGCTCTGAAAATGAACGTGCGCATCTTTCACTCTTCCCGAGGGACTTAGAATAATTTTGTGATATTTTTTATTAAAATGGTGTATTAGGGTATATATTTAAATATATTTTATGCACTGTATATGAGCTGGCGATTTCTAAGTCTGTGGTTCCGAGAGGGGGTAACCAGGATCACTAATAAATGTCAAGCCACTTGGCTGCCAGAATGCCCTGCTTCAGCACAGACCAGAAAGGCATTGTGATAAGCGTATCCCCGGTATAGTCAGGGGTTAATGGGAGTCGTCCCCGTCCCCCCAGTATACGCCCAGAACCATGGACCCGGTACTTGTGGTTCGGACTGTCTCCTACCAGCCATAATGTTGTGAGAGTGAAATTATGTCTAAGTCCAGCTTTGGTACATTAGAAGCAACTCTCAAACTTAACCTAAGCGTTTTTCGAAGCTACTTTTTGGCTAACTTCTTATAGGAAGGTCTAGGAGCTCTGAAAATGAACGTGCGCATCTTTTACTCTTCCCGAGGGACTTAGAATCATTTTGTGATATTTTTTATTAAAATGGTGTATTAGGGTATATATTTAAATATATTTTATGCACTGTATATGAGCTGGCGATTTCTAAGTCTGTGGTTCCGAGAGGGGGTAACCAGGATCACTAATAAAAGTCAAGCCACTTGGCTGCCAGAATGCCCTGCTTCAGCACAGACCAGAAAGGCATTGTGATAAGCGTATCCCCGGTATAGTCAGGGGTTAATGGGAGTCGTCCCCGTCCCCCCAGTATACGCCCAGAACCATGGACCCGGTACTTGTGGTTCGGACTGTCTCCAACCAGCCATAATGTTGTGAGAGTGAAATTATGTCTATGTCCAGCTTTGGTACATTAGAAGCAACTCTCAAACTTAACCTAAGCGTTTTTCGAAGCTACTTTTTGGCTAACTTCTTATAGGAACGTCTAGGAGCTCTGAAAATGAATGTGCGCATCTTTCACTCTTTCCGAGGGACTTAGAAGAATTTTGTGATATTTGTTATTAAAATGGTGTATTAGGGTATATATTTAAATATATTTTATGCACTGTATATGAGCTGGCGATTTCGAAGTCTGTGGTTCCGAGAGGGGGTAACCAGGATCACTAATAAAGGTCAAGCCACTTGGCTGCCAGAATGCCCTGCTTCAGCACAGACCAGAAAGGCATTGTGATAAGCGTATCCCCGGTATAATCAGGGGTTAATGGGAGTCGTCCCCGTCCCCCCAGTATACGCCCAGAACCATGGACCCGGTACTTGTGGTTCGGACTGTCTCCAACCAGCCATAATGTTGTGAGAGTGAAATTATGTCTAAGTCCAGCTTTGGTACATTAGAAGCAACTCTCAAACTTAACCTAAGCGTTTTTCGAAGCTACTTTTTGGCTAACTTCTTATAGGAAGGTCTAGGAGCTCTGAAAATGAACGTGCGCATCTTTCACTCTTCCCGAGGGACTTACTGTAGAATAATTTTGTGATATTTTTTATTGAAATGGTGTATTAGGGTATATATTTAAATATATTTTATGCACTGTATATGAGCTGGCGATTTCTAAGTCTGTGGTTCCGAGAGGGGGTAACCAGGATCACTAATAAAGGTCAAGCCACTTGGCTGCCAGAATGCCCTGCTTCAGCACAGACCAGAAAGGCATTGTGATAAGCGTATCCCTGGTTTAGTCAGGGGTTAATGGGAGTCGTCCCCGTCCCCCCAGTATACGCCCAGAACCATGGACCCGGTACTTGTGGTTCGGACTGTCTCCAACCAGCCATAATGTTGTGAGAGTGAAATTATGTCTAAGTCCAGCTTTGGTACATTAGAAGCAACTCTCAAACTTAACCTAAGCGTTTTTCGAAGCTACTTTTTGGCTAACTTCTTATAGGAACGTCTAGGAGCTCTGAAAATGAACGTGCGCATCTTTCACTCTTTCCGAGGGACTTAGAATAATTTTGTGATATTTTTTATTAAAATGGTGTATTAGGGTATATATTTAAATATATTTTATGCACTGTATATGAGCTGGCGATTTCTAAGTCTGTGGTTCCGAGAGGGGGTAACCAGGATCACTAATAAAAGTCAAGCCACTTGGCTGCCAGAATGCCCTGCTTCAGCACAGACCAGAAAGGCATTGTGATAAGCGTATCCCCGGTATAGTCAGGGGTTAATGGGAGTCGTCCCCGTCCCCCCAGTATACGCCCAGAACCATGGACCCGGTACTTGTGGTTCGGACTGTCTCCAACCAGCCATAATGTTGTGAGAGTGAAATTATGTCTATGTCCAGCTTTGGTACATTAGAAGCAACTCTCAAACTTAACCTAAGCGTTTTTCGAAGCTACTTTTTGGCTAACTTCTTATAGGAAGGTCTAGGAGCTCTGAAAATGAACGTGCGCATCTTTCACTCTTCCCGAGGGACTTAGAATAATTTTGTGATATTTTTTATTAAAATGGTGTATTAGGGTATATATTTAAATATATTTTATGCACTGTATATGAGCTGGCGATTTCTAAGTCTGTGGTTCCGAGAGGGGGTAACCAGGATCACTAATAAATGTCAAGCCACTTGGCTGCCAGAATGCCCTGCTTCAGCACAGACCAGAAAGGCATTGTGATAAGCGTATCCCTGGTTTAGTCAGGGGTTAATGGGAGTCGTCCCCGTCCCCCCAGTATACGCCCAGAACCATGGACCCGGTACTTGTGGTTCGGACTGTCTCCAACCAGCCATAATGTTGTGAGAGTGAAATTATGTCTAAGTCCAGCTTTGGTACATTAGAAGCAACTCTCAAACTTAACCTAAGCGTTTTTCGAAGCTACTTTTTGGCTAACTTCTTATAGGAACGTCTAGGAGCTCTGAAAATGAACGTGCGCATCTTTCACTCTTTCCGAGGGACTTAGAATAATTTTGTGATATTTTTTATTAAAATGGTGTATTAGGGTATATATTTAAATATATTTTATGCACTGTATATGAGCTGGCGATTTCTAAGTCTGTGGTTCCGAGAGGGGGTAACCAGGATCACTAATAAAAGTCAAGCCACTTGGCTGCCAGAATGCCCTGCTTCAGCACAGACCAGAAAGGCATTGTGATAAGCGTATCCCCGGTATAGTCAGGGGTTAATGGGAGTCGTCCCCGTCCCCCCAGTATACGCCCAGAACCATGGACCCGGTACTTGTGGTTCGGACTGTCTCCAACCAGCCATAATGTTGTGAGAGTGAAATTATGTCTATGTCCAGCTTTGGTACATTAGAAGCAACTCTCAAACTTAACCTAAGCGTTTTTCGAAGCTACTTTTTGGCTAACTTCTTATAGGAAGGTCTAGGAGCTCTGAAAATGAACGTGCGCATCTTTCACTCTTCCCGAGGGACTTAGAATAATTTTGTGATATTTTTTATTAAAATGGTGTATTAGGGTATATATTTAAATATATTTTATGCACTGTATATGAGCTGGCGATTTCTAAGTCTGTGGTTCCGAGAGGGGGTAACCAGGATCACTAATAAATGTCAAGCCACTTGGCTGCCAGAATGCCCTGCTTCAGCACAGACCAGAAAGGCATTGTGATAAGCGTATCCCCGGTATAGTCAGGGGTTAATGGGAGTCGTCCCCGTCCCCCCAGTATACGCCCAGAACCATGGACCCGGTACTTGTGGTTCGGACTGTCTCCAACCAGCCATAATGTTGTGAGAGTGAAATTATGTCTAAGTCCAGCTTTGGTACATTAGAAGCAACTCTCAAACTTAACCTAAGCGTTTTTCGAAGCTACTTTTTGGCTAACTTCTTATAGGAAGGTCTAGGAGCTCTGAAAATGAACGTGCGCATCTTTTACTCTTCCCGAGGGACTTAGAATCATTTTGTGATATTTTTTATTAAAATGGTGTATTAGGGTATATATTTAAATATATTTTATGCACTGTATATGAGCTGGCGATTTCTAAGTCTGTGGTTCCGAGAGGGGGTAACCAGGCTCACTAATAAAGGTCAAGCCACTTGGCTGCCAGAATGCCCTGCTTCAGCACAGACCAGAAAGGCATTGTGATAAGCGTATCCCCGGTATAGTCAGGGGTTAATGGGAGTCGTCCCCGTCCCCCCAGTATACGCCCAGAACCATGGACCCGGTACTTGTGGTTCGGACTGTCTCCAACCAGCCATAATGTTGTGAGAGTGAAATTATGTCTAAGTCCAGCTTTGGTACATTAGAAGCAACTCTCAAACTTAACCTAAGCGTTTTTCGAAGCTACTTTTTGGCTAACTTCTTATAGGAACGTCTAGGAGCTCTGAAAATGAACGTGCGCATCTTTCACTCTTTGCGAGGGACTTAGAAGAATTTTGTGATATTTTTTATTAAAATGATGTATTAGGGTATATATTTAAATATATTTTATGCACTGTATATGAGCTGGCGATTTCTAAGTCTGTGGTTCCGAGAGGGGGTAACCAGGCTCACTAATAAAAGTCAAGCCACTTGGCTGCCAGAATGCCCTGCTTCAGCACAGACCAGAAAGGCATTGTGATAAGCGTATCCCCGGTATAGTCAGGGGTTAATGGGAGTCGTCCCCGTCCCCCCAGTATACGCCCAGAACCATGGACCCGGTACTTGTGGTTCGGACTGTCTCCAACCAGCCATAATGTTGTGAGAGTGAAATTATGTCTAAGTCCAGCTTTGGTACATTAGAAGCAACTCTCAAACTTAACCTAAGCGTTTTTCGAAGCTACTTTTTGGCTAACTTCTTATAGGAACGTCTAGGAGCTCTGAAAATGAACGTGCGCATCTTTCACTCTTTCCGAGGGACTTAGAAGAATTTTGTGATATTTTTTATTAAAATGGTGTATTAGGGTATATATTTAAATATATTTTATGCACTGTATATGAGCTGGCGATTTCGAAGTCTGTGGTTCCGAGAGGGGGTAACCAGGATCACTAATAAAGGTCAAGCCACTTGGCTGCCAGAATGCCCTGCTTCAGCACAGACCAGAAAGGCATTGTGATAAGCGTATCCCCGGTATAGTCAGGGGTTAATGGGAGTCGTCCCCGTCCCCCCAGTATACGCCCAGAACCATGGACCCGGTACTTGTGGTTCGGACTGTCTCCAACCAGCCATAATGTTGTGAGAGTGAAATTATGTCTAAGTCCAGCTTTGGTACATTAGAAGCAACTCTCAAACTTAACCTAAGCGTTTTTCGAAGCTACTTTTTGGCTAACTTCTTATAGGAAGGTCTAGGAGCTCTGAAAATGAACGTGCGCATCTTTCACTCTTCCCGAGGGACTTACTGTAGAATAATTTTGTGATATTTTTTATTGAAATGGTGTATTAGGGTATATATTTAAATATATTTTATGCACTGTATATGAGCTGGCGATTTCGAAGTCTGTGGTTCCGAGAGGGGGTAACCAGGATCACTAATAAAGGTCAAGCCACTTGGCTGCCAGAATGCCCTGCTTCAGCACAGACCAGAAAGGCATTGTGATAAGCGTATCCCCGGTATAGTCAGGGGTTAATGGGAGTCCCCCCCGTCCCCCCAGTATACGCCCAGAACCATGGACCCGGTACTTGTGGTTCGGACTGTCTCCAACCAGCCATAATGTTGTGAGAGTGAAATTATGTCTAAGTCCAGCTTTGGTACATTAGAAGCAACTCTCAAACTTAACCTAAGCGTTTTTCGAAGCTACTTTTTGGCTAACTTCTTATAGGAAGGTCTAGCAGCTCTGAAAATGAACGTGCGCATCTTTCACTCTTCCCGAGGGACTTAGAAGAATTTTGTGATATTTTTTATTAAAATGGTGTATAAGGGTATATATTTAAATATATTTTATGCACTGTATATGAGCTGGCGATTTCTAAGTCTGTGGTTCCGAGAGGGGGTAATCAGGCTCACTAATAAAGGTCAAGCCACTTGGCTGCCAGAATGTCCTGCTTCAGCACAGACCAGAAAGGCATTGTGATAAGCGTATCCCCGGTATAGTCAGGGGTTAATGGGAGTCGTCCCCGTCCCCCCAGTATACGCCCAGAACCATGGACCCGGTACTTGTGGTTCGGACTGTCTCCAACCAGCCATAATGTTGTGAGAGTGAAATTATGTCTAAGTCCAGCTTTGGTACATTAGAAGCAACTCTCAAACTTAACCTAAGCGTTTTTCGAAGCTACTTTTTGGCTAACTTCTTATAGGAACGTCTAGGAGCTCTGAAAATGAACGTGCGCATCTTTCACTCTTTGCGAGGGACTTAGAAGAATTTTGTGATATTTTTTATTAAAATGATGTATTAGGGTATATATTTAAATATATTTTATGCACTGTATATGAGCTGGCGATTTCTAAGTCTGTGGTTCCGAGAGGGGGTAACCAGGCTCACTAATAAAAGTCAAGCCACTTGGCTGCCAGAATGCCCTGCTTCAGCACAGACCAGAAAGGCATTGTGATAAGCGTATCCCCGGTATAGTCAGGGGTTAATGGGAGTCGTCCCCGTCCCCCCAGTATACGCCCAGAACCATGGACCCGGTACTTGTGGTTCGGACTGTCTCCAACCAGCCATAATGTTGTGAGAGTGAAATTATGTCTAAGTCCAGCTTTGGTACATTAGAAGCAACTCTCAAACTTAACCTAAGCGTTTTTCGAAGCTACTTTTTGGCTAACTTCTTATAGGAACGTCTAGGAGCTCTGAAAATGAACGTGCGCATCTTTCACTCTTTCCGGGGGACTTAGAAGAATTTTGTGATATTTTTTATTAAAATGGTGTATTAGGGTATATATTTAAATATATTTTATGCACTGTATATGAGCTGGCGATTTCGAAGTCTGTGGTTCCGAGAGGGGGTAACCAGGATCACTAATAAAGGTCAAGCCACTTGGCTGCCAGAATGCCCTGCTTCAGCACAGACCAGAAAGGCATTGTGATAAGCGTATCCCCGGTATAGTCAGGGGTTAATGGGAGTCGTCCCCGTCCCCCCAGTATACGCCCAGAACCATGGACCCGGTACTTGTGGTTCGGACTGTCTCCAACCAGCCATAATGTTGTGAGAGTGAAATTATGTCTAAGTCCAGCTTTGGTACATTAGAAGCAACTCTCAAACTTAACCTAAGCGTTTTTCGAAGCTACTTTTTGGCTAACTTCTTATAAGAAGGTCTAGGAGCTCTGAAAATGAACGTGCGCATCTTTCACTCTTTCCGAGGGACTTAGAAGAATTTTGTGATATTTTTTATTAAAATGGTGTATTAGGGTATATATTTAAATATATTTTATGCACTGTATATGAGCTGGCGATTTCGAAGTCTGTGGTTCCGAGAGGGGGTAACCAGGATCACTAATAAAGGTCAAGCCACTTGGCTGCCAGAATGCCCTGCTTCAGCACAGACCAGAAAGGCATTGTGATAAGCGTATCCCCGGTATAGTCAGGGGTTAATGGGAGTCGTCCCCGTCCCCCCAGTATACGCCAAGAACCATGGACCCGGTACTTGTGGTTCGGACTGTCTCCAACCAGCCATAATGTTGTGAGAGTGAAATTATGTCTAAGTCCAGCTTTGGTACATTAGAAGCAACTCTCAAACTTAACCTAAGCGTTTTTCGAAGCTACTTTTTGGCTAACTTCTTATAGGAAGGTCTAGGAGCTCTGAAAATGAACGTGCGCATCTTTCACTCTTCCCGAGGGACTTACTGTAGAATAATTTTGTGATATTTTTTATTAAAATGGTGTATTAGGGTATATATTTAAATATATTTTATGCACTGTATATGAGCTGGCGATTTCTAAGTCTGTGGTTCCGAGAGGGGGTAACCAGGATCACTAATAAAGGTCAAGCCACTTGGCTGCCAGAATGCCCTGCTTCAGCACAGACCAGAAAGGCATTGTGATAAGCGTATCCCTGGTTTAGTCAGGGGTTAATGGGAGTCGTCCCCGTCCCCCCAGTATACGCCCAGAACCATGGACCCGGTACTTGTGGTTCGGACTGTCTCCAACCAGCCATAATGTTGTGAGAGTGAAATTATGTCTAAGTCCAGCTTTGGTACATTAGAAGCAACTCTCAAACTTAACCTAAGCGTTTTTCGAAGCTACTTTTTGGCTAACTTCTTATAGGAACGTCTAGGAGCTCTGAAAATGAACGTGCGCATCTTTCACTCTTTGCGAGGGACTTAGAAGAATTTTGTGATATTTTTTATTAAAATGATGTATTAGGGTATATATTTAAATATATTTTATGCACTGTATATGAGCTGGCGATTTCTAAGTCTGTGGTTCCGAGAGGGGGTAACCAGGCTCACTAATAAAAGTCAAGCCACTTGGCTGCCAGAATGCCCTGCTTCAGCACAGACCAGAAAGGCATTGTGATAAGCGTATCCCCGGTATAGTCAGGGGTTAATGGGAGTCGTCCCCGTCCCCCCAGTATACGCCCAGAACCATGGACCCGGTACTTGTGGTTCGGACTGTCTCCAACCAGCCATAATGTTGTGAGAGTGAAATTATGTCTAAGTCCAGCTTTGGTACATTAGAAGCAACTCTCAAACTTAACCTAAGCGTTTTTCGAAGCTACTTTTTGGCTAACTTCTTATAGGAACGTCTAGGAGCTCTGAAAATGAACGTGCGCATCTTTCACTCTTTCCGAGGGACTTAGAAGAATTTTGTGATATTTTTTATTAAAATGGTGTATTAGGGTATATATTTAAATATATTTTATGCACTGTATATGAGCTGGCGATTTCGAAGTCTGTGGTTCCGAGAGGGGGTAACCAGGATCACTAATAAAGGTCAAGCCACTTGGCTGCCAGAATGCCCTGCTTCAGCACAGACCAGAAAGGCATTGTGATAAGCGTATCCCCGGTATAGTCAGGGGTTAATGGGAGTCGTCCCCGTCCCCCCAGTATACGCCCAGAACCATGGACCCGGTACTTGTGGTTCGGACTGTCTCCAACCAGCCATAATGTTGTGAGAGTGAAATTATGTCTAAGTCCAGCTTTGGTACATTAGAAGCAACTCTCAAACTTAACCTAAGCGTTTTTCGAAGCTACTTTTTGGCTAACTTCTTATAGGAAGGTCTAGGAGCTCTGAAAATGAACGTGCGCATCTTTCACTCTTCCCGAGGGACTTACTGTAGAATAATTTTGTGATATTTTTTATTGAAATGGTGTATTAGGGTATATATTTAAATATATTTTATGCACTGTATATGAGCTGGCGATTTCGAAGTCTGTGGTTCCGAGAGGGGGTAACCAGGATCACTAATAAAGGTCAAGCCACTTGGCTGCCAGAATGCCCTGCTTCAGCACAGACCAGAAAGGCATTGTGATAAGCGTATCCCCGGTATAGTCAGGGGTTAATGGGAGTCCCCCCCGTCCCCCCAGTATACGCCCAGAACCATGGACCCGGTACTTGTGGTTCGGACTGTCTCCAACCAGCCATAATGTTGTGAGAGTGAAATTATGTCTAAGTCCAGCTTTGGTACATTAGAAGCAACTCTCAAACTTAACCTAAGCGTTTTTCGAAGCTACTTTTTGGCTAACTTCTTATAGGAAGGTCTAGCAGCTCTGAAAATGAACGTGCGCATCTTTCACTCTTCCCGAGGGACTTAGAAGAATTTTGTGATATTTTTTATTAAAATGGTGTATAAGGGTATATATTTAAATATATTTTATGCACTGTATATGAGCTGGCGATTTCTAAGTCTGTGGTTCCGAGAGGGGGTAATCAGGCTCACTAATAAAGGTCAAGCCACTTGGCTGCCAGAATGTCCTGCTTCAGCACAGACCAGAAAGGCATTGTGATAAGCGTATCCCCGGTATAGTCAGGGGTTAATGGGAGTCGTCCCCGTCCCCCCAGTATACGCCCAGAACCATGGACCCGGTACTTGTGGTTCGGACTGTCTCCAACCAGCCATAATGTTGTGAGAGTGAAATTATGTCTAAGTCCAGCTTTGGTACATTAGAAGCAACTCTCAAACTTAACCTAAGCGTTTTTCGAAGCTACTTTTTGGCTAACTTCTTATAGGAACGTCTAGGAGCTCTGAAAATGAACGTGCGCATCTTTCACTCTTTGCGAGGGACTTAGAAGAATTTTGTGATATTTTTTATTAAAATGATGTATTAGGGTATATATTTAAATATATTTTATGCACTGTATATGAGCTGGCGATTTCTAAGTCTGTGGTTCCGAGAGGGGGTAACCAGGCTCACTAATAAAAGTCAAGCCACTTGGCTGCCAGAATGCCCTGCTTCAGCACAGACCAGAAAGGCATTGTGATAAGCGTATCCCCGGTATAGTCAGGGGTTAATGGGAGTCGTCCCCGTCCCCCCAGTATACGCCCAGAACCATGGACCCGGTACTTGTGGTTCGGACTGTCTCCAACCAGCCATAATGTTGTGAGAGTGAAATTATGTCTAAGTCCAGCTTTGGTACATTAGAAGCAACTCTCAAACTTAACCTAAGCGTTTTTCGAAGCTACTTTTTGGCTAACTTCTTATAGGAACGTCTAGGAGCTCTGAAAATGAACGTGCGCATCTTTCACTCTTTCCGGGGGACTTAGAAGAATTTTGTGATATTTTTTATTAAAATGGTGTATTAGGGTATATATTTAAATATATTTTATGCACTGTATATGAGCTGGCGATTTCGAAGTCTGTGGTTCCGAGAGGGGGTAACCAGGATCACTAATAAAGGTCAAGCCACTTGGCTGCCAGAATGCCCTGCTTCAGCACAGACCAGAAAGGCATTGTGATAAGCGTATCCCCGGTATAGTCAGGGGTTAATGGGAGTCGTCCCCGTCCCCCCAGTATACGCCCAGAACCATGGACCCGGTACTTGTGGTTCGGACTGTCTCCAACCAGCCATAATGTTGTGAGAGTGAAATTATGTCTAAGTCCAGCTTTGGTACATTAGAAGCAACTCTCAAACTTAACCTAAGCGTTTTTCGAAGCTACTTTTTGGCTAACTTCTTATAAGAAGGTCTAGGAGCTCTGAAAATGAACGTGCGCATCTTTCACTCTTTCCGAGGGACTTAGAAGAATTTTGTGATATTTTTTATTAAAATGGTGTATTAGGGTATATATTTAAATATATTTTATGCACTGTATATGAGCTGGCGATTTCGAAGTCTGTGGTTCCGAGAGGGGGTAACCAGGATCACTAATAAAGGTCAAGCCACTTGGCTGCCAGAATGCCCTGCTTCAGCACAGACCAGAAAGGCATTGTGATAAGCGTATCCCCGGTATAGTCAGGGGTTAATGGGAGTCGTCCCCGTCCCCCCAGTATACGCCAAGAACCATGGACCCGGTACTTGTGGTTCGGACTGTCTCCAACCAGCCATAATGTTGTGAGAGTGAAATTATGTCTAAGTCCAGCTTTGGTACATTAGAAGCAACTCTCAAACTTAACCTAAGCGTTTTTCGAAGCTACTTTTTGGCTAACTTCTTATAGGAAGGTCTAGGAGCTCTGAAAATGAACGTGCGCATCTTTCACTCTTCCCGAGGGACTTACTGTAGAATAATTTTGTGATATTTTTTATTAAAATGGTGTATTAGGGTATATATTTAAATATATTTTATGCACTGTATATGAGCTGGCGATTTCTAAGTCTGTGGTTCCGAGAGGGGGTAACCAGGATCACTAATAAAGGTCAAGCCACTTGGCTGCCAGAATGCCCTGCTTCAGCACAGACCAGAAAGGCATTGTGATAAGCGTATCCCTGGTTTAGTCAGGGGTTAATGGGAGTCGTCCCCGTCCCCCCAGTATACGCCCAGAACCATGGACCCGGTATTTGTGGTTCGGACTGTCTCCAACCAGCCATAATGTTGTGAGAGTGAAATTATGTCTAAGTCCAGCTTTGGTACATTAGAAGCAACTCTCAAACTTAACCTAAGCGTTTTTCGAAGCTACTTTTTAGCTAACTTCTTATAGGAAGGTCTAGCAGCTCTGAAAATGAACGTGCGCATCTTTCACTCTTCCCGAGGGACTTAGAAGAATTTTGTGATATTTTTTATTAAAATGGTGTATAAGGGTATATATTTAAATATATTTTATGCACTGTATATGAGCTGGCGATTTCGAAGTCTGTGGTTCCGAGAGGGGGTAACCAGGATCACTAATAATGGTCAAGCCACTTGGCTGCCAGAATGCCCTGCTTCAGCACAGACCAGAAAGGCATTGTGATAAGCGTATCCCCGGTATAGTCAGGGGTTAATGGGAGTCGTCCCCGTCCCCCCAGTATACGCCCAGAACCATGGACCCGGTACTTGTGGTTCGGACTGTCTCCAACCAGCCATAATGTTGTGAGAGTGAAATTATGTCTAAGTCCAGCTTTGGTACATTAGAAGCAACTCTCAAACTTAACCTAAGCGTTTTTCGAAGCTACTTTTTGGCTAACTTCTTATAGGAAGGTCTAGGAGCTCTGAAAATGAACGTGCGCATCTTTCACTCTTCCCGAGGGACTTACTGTAGAATAATTTTGTGATATTTTTTATTAAAATGGTGTATTAGGGTATATATTTAAATATATTTTATGCACTGTATATGAGCTGGCGATTTCTAAGTCTGTGGTTCCGAGAGGGGGTAACCAGGATCACTAATAAAGGTCAAGCCACTTGGCTGCCAGAATGCCCTGCTTCAGCACAGACCAGAAAGGCATTGTGATAAGCGTATCCCTGGTTTAGTCAGGGGTTAATGGGAGTCGTCCCCGTCCCCCAGTATACGCCCAGAACCATGGACCCGGTACTTGTGGTTCGGACTGTCTCCAACCAGCCATAATGTTGTGAGAGTGAAATTATGTCTAAGTCCAGCTTTGGTACATTAGAAGCAACTCTCAAACTTAACCTAAGCGTTTTTCGAAGCTACTTTTTGGCTAACTTCTTATAGGAAGGTCTAGCAGCTCTGAAAATGAACGTGCGCATCTTTCACTCTTCCCGAGGGACTTAGAAGAATTTTGTGATATTTTTTATTAAAATGGTGTATAAGGGTATATATTTAAATATATTTTATGCACTGTATATGAGCTGGCGATTTCGAAGTCTGTGGTTCCGAGAGGGGGTAACCAGGATCACTAATAATGGTCAAGCCACTTGGCTGCCAGAATGCCCTGCTTCAGCACAGACCAGAAAGGCATTGTGATAAGCGTATCCCCGGTATAGTCAGGGGTTAATGGGAGTCGTCCCCGTCCCCCCAGTATACGCCCAGAACCATGGACCCGGTACTTGTGGTTCGGACTGTCTCCAACCAGCCATAATGTTGTGAGAGTGAAATTATGTCTAAGTCCAGCTTTGGTACATTAGAAGCAACTCTCAAACTTAACCTAAGCGTTTTTCGAAGCTACTTTTTGGCTAACTTCTTATAGGAAGGTCTAGGAGCTCTGAAAATGAACGTGCGCATCTTTCACTCTTCCCGAGGGACTTACTGTAGAATAATTTTGTGATATTTTTTATTAAAATGGTGTATTAGGGTATATATTTAAATATATTTTATGCACTGTATATGAGCTGGCGATTTCTAAGTCTGTGGTTCCGAGAGGGGGTAACCAGGATCACTAATAAAGGTCAAGCCACTTGGCTGCCAGAATGCCCTGCTTCAGCACAGACCAGAAAGGCATTGTGATAAGCGTATCCCTGGTTTAGTCAGGGGTTAATGGGAGTCGTCCCCGTCCCCCAGTATACGCCCAGAACCATGGACCCGGTACTTGTGGTTCGGACTGTCTCCAACCAGCCATAATGTTGTGAGAGTGAAATTATGTCTAAGTCCAGCTTTGGTACATTAGAAGCAACTCTCAAACTTAACCTAAGCGTTTTTCGAAGCTACTTTTTGGCTAACTTCTTATAGGAAGGTCTAGCAGCTCTGAAAATGAACGTGCGCATCTTTCACTCTTCCCGAGGGACTTAGAAGAATTTTGTGATATTTTTTATTAAAATGGTGTATTAGGGTATATATTTAAATATATTTTATGCACTGTATATGAGCTGGCGATTTCTAAGTCTGTGGTTCCGAGAGGGGGTAACAAGGATCACTAATAAAGGTCAAGACACTTGGCTGCCAGAATGCCCTGCTTCAGCACAGACCAGAAAGGCATTGTGATAAGCGTATCCCTGGTTTAGTCAGGGGTTAATGGGAGTCGTCCCCGTCCCCCCAGTATACGCCCAGAACCATGGACCCGGTACTTGTGGTTCGGACTGTCTCCAACCAGCCATAATGTTGTGAGAGTGAAATTATGTCTAAGTCCAGCTTTGGAACATTAGAAGCAACTCTCAAACTTAACCTAAGCGTTTTTCGAAGCTACTTTTTGGCTAACTTCTTATAGGAAGGTCTAGCAGCTCTGAAAATGAACGTGCGCATCTTTCACTCTTCCCGAGGGACTTAGAAGAATTTTGTGATATTTTTTATTAAAATGGTGTATAAGGGTATATATTTAAATATATTTTATGCACTGTATATGAGCTGGCGATTTCTAATTCTGTGGTTCCGAGAGGGGGTAATCAGGCTCACTAATAAAGGTCAAGCCACTTGGCTGCCAGAATGCCCTGCTTCAGCACAGACCAGAAAGGCATTGTGATAAGCGTATCCCCGGTATAGTCAGGGGTTAATGGGAGTCGTCCCCGTCCCCCCAGTATACGCCCAGAACCATGGACCCGGTACTTGTGGTTCGGACTGTCTCCAACCAGCCATAATGTTGTGAGAGTGAAATTATGTCTAAGTCCAGCTTTGGTACATTAGAAGCAACTCTCAAACTTAACCTAAGCGTTTTTCGAAGCTACTTTTTGGCTAACTTCTTATAGGAAGGTCTAGGAGCTCTGAAAATGAACGTGCGCATCTTTCACTCTTCCCGAGGGACTTACTGTAGAATAATTTTGTGATATTTTTTATTAAAATGGTGTATTAGGGTATATATTTAAATATATTTTATGCACTGTATATGAGCTGGCGATTTCTAAGTCTGTGGTTCCGAGAG
The DNA here is from genome assembly GCF_040206685.1 of Ascaphus truei. Taxonomy (NCBI): domain Eukaryota; kingdom Metazoa; phylum Chordata; class Amphibia; order Anura; family Ascaphidae; genus Ascaphus; species Ascaphus truei. Next base: position 54,468 of record NW_027454212.1, on the reverse strand, counting down.
GGGGTAACCAGGATCACTAATAAAGGTCAAGCCACTTGGCTGCCAGAATGCCCTGCTTCAGCACAGACCAGAAAGGCATTGTGATAAGCGTATCCCTGGTTTAGTCAGGGGTTAATGGGAGTCGTCCCCGTCCCCCCAGTATACGCCCAGAACCATGGACCCGGTACTTGTGGTTCGGACTGTCTCCAACCAGCCATAATGTTGTGAGAGTGAAATTATGTCTAAGTCCAGCTTTGGTACATTAGAAGCAACTCTCAAACTTAACCTAAGCGTTTTTCGAAGCTACTTTTTGGCTAACTTCTTATAGGAAGGTCTAGCAGCTCTGAAAATGAACGTGCGCATCTTTCACTCTTCCCGAGGGACTTAGAAGAATTTTGTGATATTTTTTATTAAAATGGTGTATTAGGGTATATATTTAAATATATTTTATGCACTGTATATGAGCTGGCGATTTCTAAGTCTGTGGTTCCGAGAGGGGGTAACAAGGATCACTAATAAAGGTCAAGACACTTGGCTGCCAGAATGCCCTGCTTCAGCACAGACCAGAAAGGCATTGTGATAAGCGTATCCCTGGTTTAGTCAGGGGTTAATGGGAGTCGTCCCCGTCCCCCCAGTATACGCCCAGAACCATGGACCCGGTACTTGTGGTTCGGACTGTCTCCAACCAGCCATAATGTTGTGAGAGTGAAATTATGTCTAAGTCCAGCTTTGGTACATTAGAAGCAACTCTCAAACTTAACCTAAGCGTTTTTCGAAGCTACTTTTTGGCTAACTTCTTATAGGAAGGTCTAGCAGCTCTGAAAATGAACGTGCGCATCTTTCACTCTTCCCGAGGGACTTAGAAGAATTTTGTGATATTTTTTATTAAAATGGTGTATAAGGGTATATATTTAAATATATTTTATGCACTGTATATGAGCTGGCGATTTCTAATTCTGTGGTTCCGAGAGGGGGTAATCAGGCTCACTAATAAAGGTCAAGCCACTTGGCTGCCAGAATGCCCTGCTTCAGCACAGACCAGAAAGGCATTGTGATAAGCGTATCCCCGGTATAGTCAGGGGTTAATGGGAGTCGTCCCCGTCCCCCCAGTATACGCCCAGAACCATGGACCCGGTACTTGTGGTTCGGACTGTCTCCAACCAGCCATAATGTTGTGAGAGTGAAATTATGTCTAAGTCCAGCTTTGGTACATTAGAAGCAACTCTCAAACTTAACCTAAGCGTTTTTCGAAGCTACTTTTTGGCTAACTTCTTATAGGAACGTCTAGGAGTTCTGAAAATGAACGTGCGCATCTTTCACTCTTTCCGAGGGACTTAGAAGAATTTTGTGATATTTTTTATTAAAATGGTGTATTAGGGTATATATTTAAATATATTTTATGCACTGTATATGAGCTGGCGATTTCGAAGTCTGTGGTTCCGAGAGGGGGTAACCAGGATCACTAATAAAGGTCAAGCCACTTGGCTGCCAGAATGCCCTGCTTCAGCACAGACCAGAAAGGCATTGTGATAAGCGTATCCCCGGTATAGTCAGGGGTTAATGGGAGTCGTCCCCGTCCCCCCAGTATACGCCCTGAACCATGGACTCGGTACTTGTGGTTCGGACTGTCTCCAACCAGCCATAATGTTGTGAGAGTGAAATTATGTCTAAGTCCAGCTTTGGTACATTAGAAGCAACTCTCAAACTTAACCTAAGCGTTTTTCGAAGCTACTTTTTGGCTAACTTCTTATAGGAAGGTCTAGCAGCTCTGAAAATGAACGTGCGCATCTTTCACTCTTCCCGAGGGACTTAGAAGAATTTTGTGATATTTTTTATTAAAATGGTGTATAAGGGTATATATTTAAATATATTTTATGCACTGTATATGAGCTGGCGATTTCTAATTCTGTGGTTCCGAGAGGGGGTAATCAGGCTCACTAATAAAGGTCAAGCCACTTGGCTGCCAGAATGCCCTGCTTCAGCACAGACCAGAAAGGCATTGTGATAAGCGTATCCCCGGTATAGTCAGGGGTTAATGGGAGTCGTCCCCGTCCCCCCAGTATACGCCCAGAACCATGGACCCGGTACTTGTGGTTCGGACTGTCTCCAACCAGCCATAATGTTGTGAGAGTGAAATTATGTCTAAGTCCAGCCTTGGTACATTAGAAGCATCTCTCAAACTTAACCTAAGCGTTTTTCGAAGCTACTTTTTGGCTAACTTCTTATAGGAAGGTCTAGGAGCTCTGAAAATGAACGTGCGCATCTTTCACTCTTCCCGAGGGACTTACTGTAGAATAATTTTGTGATATTTTTTATTAAAATGGTGTATTAGGGTATATATTTAAATATATTTTATGCACTGTATATGAGCTGGCGATTTCTAAGTCTGTGGTTCCGAGAGGGGGTAACCAGGATCACTAATAAAGGTCAAGCCACTTGGCTGCCAGAATGCCCTGCTTCAGCACAGACCAGAAAGGCATTGTGATAAGCGTATCCCCAGTTTAGTCAGGGGTTAATGGGAGTCGTCCCCGTCCCCCCAGTATACGCCCAGAACCATGGACCCGGTACTTGTGGTTCGGACTGTCTCCAACCAGCCATAATGTTGTGAGAGTGAAATTATGTCTAAGTCCAGCTTTGGTACATTAGAAGCATCTCTCAAACTTAACCTAAGCGTTTTTCGAAGCTACTTTTTGGCTAACTTCTTATAGGAACGTCTAGGAGCTCTGAAAATGAACGTGCGCATCTTTCACTCTACCCGAGGGACTTACTGTAGAATAATTTTGTGATATTTTTTATTAAAATGGTGTATTAGGGTATATATTTAAATATATTTTATGCACTGTATATGAGCTGGCGATTTCTAAGTCTGTGGTTCCGAGAGGGGGTAACCAGGATCACTAATAAAAGTCAAGCCACTTGGCTGCCAGAATGCCCTGCTTCAGCACAGACCAGAAAGGCATTGTGATAAGCGTATCCCCAGTATAGTCAGGGGTTAATGGGAGTCGTCCCCGTCCCCCCAGTATACGCCCAGAACCATGGACCCGGGACTTGTGGTTCGGACTGTCTCCAACCAGCCATAATGTTGTGAGAGTGAAATTATGTCTATGTCCAGCTTTGGTACATTAGAAGCAACTCTCAAACTTGACCTAAGCGTTTTTCGAAGCTACTTTTTGGCTAACTTCTTATAGGAACGTCTAGGAGCTCTGAAAATGAACGTGCGCATCTTACACTCTTTGCGAGGGACTTAGAAGAATTTTGTGATATTTTTTATTAAAATGGTGTATTAGGGTATATATTTAAATATATTTTATGCACTGTATATGAGCTGGCGATTTCTAAGTCTGTGGTTCCGAGAGGGGGTAACCAGGCTCACTAATAAAGGTCAAGCCACTTGGCTGCCAGAATGCCCTGCTTCAGCACAGACCAGAAAGGCATTGTGATAAGCGTATCCCCGGTATAGTCAGGGGTTAATGGGAGTCGTCCCCGTCCCCCCAGTATACGCCCAGAACCATGGACCCGGTACTTGTGGTTCGGACTGTCTCCAACCAGCCATAATGTTGTGAGAGTGAAATTATGTCTAAGTCCAGCTTTGGTACATTAGAAGCAACTCTCAAACTTAACCTAAGCGTTTTTCGAAGCTACTTTTTGGCTAACTTCTTATAGGAAGGTCTAGGAGCTCTGAAAATGAACGTGCGCATCTTTCACTCTTCCCGAGGGACTTACTGTAGAATAATTTTGTGATATTTTTTATTAAAATGGTGTATTAGGGTATATATTTAAATATATTTTATGCACTGTATATGAGCTGGCGATTTCTAAGTCTGTAGTTCCGAGAGGGGGTAACCAGGATCACTAATAAAGGTCAAGCCACTTGGCTGCCAGAATGCCCTGCTTCAGCACAGACCAGAAAGGCATTGTGATAAGCGTATCCCTGGTTTAGTCAGGGGTTAATGGGAGTCGTCCCCGTCCCCCCAGTATACGCCCAGAACCATGGACCCGGTACTTGTGGTTCGGACTGTCTCCAACCAGCCATAATGTTGTGAGAGTGAAATTATGTCTAAGTCCAGTTTTGGTACATTAGAAGCAACTCTCAAACTTAACCTAAGCGTTTTTCGAAGCTACTTTTTGGCTAACTTCTTATAGGAAGGTCTAGCAGCTCTGAAAATGAACGTGCGCATCTTTCACTCTTCCCGAGGGACTTAGAAGAATTTTGTGATATTTTTTATTAAAATGGTGTATTAGGGTATATATTTAAATATATTTTATGCACTGTATATGAGCTGGCGATTTCTAAGTCTGTAGTTCCGAGAGGGGGTAACCAGGATCACTAATAAAGGTCAAGCCACTTGGCTGCCAGAATGCCCTGCTTCAGCACAGACCAGAAAGGCATTGTGATAAGCGTATCCCTGGTTTAGTCAGGGGTTAATGGGAGTCGTCCCCGTCCCCCCAGTATACGCCCAGAACCATGGACCCGGTACTTGTGGTTCGGACTGTCTCCAACCAGCCATAATGTTGTGAGAGTGAAATTATGTCTAAGTCCAGTTTTGGTACATTAGAAGCAACTCTCAAACTTAACCTAAGCGTTTTTCGAAGCTACTTTTTGGCTAACTTCTTATAGGAAGGTCTAGCAGCTCTGAAAATGAACGTGCGCATCTTTCACTCTTCCCGAGGGACTTAGAAGAATTTTGTGATATTTTTTATTAAAATGGTGTATTAGGGTATATATTTAAATATATTTTATGCACTGTATATGAGCTGGCGATTTCTAAGTCTGTGGTTCCGAGAGGGGGTAACAAGGATCACTAATAAAGGTCAAGCCACTTGGCTGCCAGAATGCCCTGCTTCAGCACAGACCAGAAAGGCATTGTGATAAGCGTATCCCCGGTATAGTCAGGGGTTAATGGGAGTCGTCCCCGTCCCCCCAGTATACGCCCTGAACCATGGACTCGGTACTTGTGGTTCGGACTGTCTCCAACCAGCCATAATGTTGTGAGAGTGAAATTATGTCTAAGTCCAGCTTTGGTACATTAGAAGCAACTCTCAAACTTAACCTAAGCGTTTTTCGAAGCTACTTTTTGGCTAACTTCTTATAGGAAGGTCTAGCAGCTCTGAAAATGAACGTGCGCATCTTTCACTCTTCCCGAGGGACTTAGAAGAATTTTGTGATATTTTTTATTAAAATGGTGTATTAGGGTATATATTTAAATATATTTTATGCACTGTATATGAGCTGGCGATTTCTAATTCTGTGGTTCCGAGAGGGGGTAATCAGGCTCACTAATAAAGGTCAAGCCACTTGGCTGCCAGAATGCCCTGCTTAAGCACACACCAGAAAGGCATTGTGATAAGCGTATCCCCGGTATAGTCAGGGGTTAATGGGAGTCGTCCCCGTCCCCCCAGTATACGCCCAGAACCATGGACCCGGTACTTGTGGTTCGGACTGTCTCCAACCAGCCATAATGTTGTGAGAGTGAAATTATGTCTAAGTCCAGCTTTGGTACATTAGAAGCAACTCTCAAACTTAACCTAAGCGTTTTTCGAAGCTACTTTTTGGCTAACTTCTTATAGGAACGTCTAGGAGTTCTGAAAATGAACGTGCGCATCTTTCACTCTTTCCGAGGGACTTAGAAGAATTTTGTGATATTTTTTATTAAAATGGTGTATTAGGGTATATATTTAAATATATTTTATGCACTGTATATGAGCTGGCGATTTCGAAGTCTGTGGTTCCGAGAGGGGGTAACCAGGATCACTAATAAAGGTCAAGCCACTTGGCTGCCAGAATGCCCTGCTTCAGCACAGACCAGAAAGGCATTGTGATAAGCGTATCCCCGGTATAGTCAGGGGTTAATGGGAGTCGTCCCCGTCCCCCCAGTATACGCCCTGAACCATGGACCCGGTACTTGTGGTTCGGACTGTCTCCAACCAGCCATAATGTTGTGAGAGTGAAATTATGTCTAAGTCCAGCTTTGGTACATTAGAAGCAACTCTCAAACTTAACCTAAGCGTTTTTCGAAGCTACTTTTTGGCTAACTTCTTATAGGAAGGTCTAGCAGCTCTGAAAATGAACGTGCGCATCTTTCACTCTTCCCGAGGGACTTAGAAGAATTTTGTGATATTTTTTATTAAAATGGTGTATTAGGGTATATATTTAAATATATTTTATGCACTGTATATGAGCTGGCGATTTCTAAGTCTGTGGTTCCGAGAGGGGGTAACCAGGATCACTAATAAAAGTCAAGCCACTTGGCTGCCAGAATGCCCTGCTTCAGCACAGACCAGAAAGGCATTGTGATAAGCGTATCCCCAGTATAGTCAGGGGTTAATGGGAGTCGTCCCCGTCCCCCCAGTATACGCCCAGAACCATGGACCCGGTACTTGTGGTTCGGACTGTCTCCAACCAGCCATAATGTTGTGAGAGTGAAATTATGTCTATGTCCAGCTTTGGTACATTAGAAGCAACTCTCAAACTTAACCTAAGCGTTTTTCGAAGCTACTTTTTGGCTAACTTCTTATAGGAACGTCTAGGAGCTCTGAAAATGAACGTGCGCATCTTTCACTCTTTGCGAGGGACTTAGAAGAATTTTGTGATATTTTTTATTAAAATGGTGTATTAGGGTATATATTTAAATATATTTTATGCACTGTATATGAGCTGGCGATTTCTAAGTCTGTGGTTCCGAGAGGGGGTAACCAGGCTCACTAATAAATGTCAAGCCACTTGGCTGCCAGAATGCCCTGCTTCAGCACAGACCAGAAAGGCATTGTGATAAGCGTATCCCCGGTATAGTCAGGGGTTAATGGGAGTCGTCCCCGTCCCCCCAGTATACGCCCAGAACCATGGACCCGGTACTTGTGGTTCGGACTGTCTCCAACCAGCCATAATGTTGTGAGAGTGAAATTATGTCTAAGTCCAGCTTTGGTACATTAGAAGCAACTCTCAAACTTAACCTAAGCGTTTTTCGAAGCTACTTTTTGGCTAACTTCTTATAGGAAGGTCTAGGAGCTCTGAAAATGAACGTGCGCATCTTTCACTCTTCCCGAGGGACTTACTGTAGAATAATTTTGTGATATTTTTTATTAAAATGGTGTATTAGGGTATATATTTAAATATATTTTATGCACTGTATATGAGCTGGCGATTTCTAAGTCTGTGGTTCCGAGAGGGGGTAACCAGGATCACTAATAAAGGTCAAGCCACTTGGCTGCCAGAATGCCCTGCTTCAGCACAGACCAGAAAGGCATTGTGATAAGCGTATCCCTGGTTTAGTCAGGGGTTAATGGGAGTCGTCCCCGTCCCCCCAGTATACGCCCAGAACCATGGACCCGGTACTTGTGGTTCGGACTGTCTCCAACCAGCCATAATGTTGTGAGAGTGAAATTATGTCTAAGTCCAGCTTTGGTACATTAGAAGCAACTCTCAAACTTAACCTAAGCGTTTTTCGAAGCTACTTTTTGGCTAACTTCTTATAGGAAGGTCTAGCAGCTCTGAAAATGAACGTGCGCATCTTTCACTCTTCCCGAGGGACTTAGAAGAATTTTGTGATATTTTTTATTAAAATGGTGTATTAGGGTATATATTTAAATATATTTTATGCACTGTATATGAGCTGGCGATTTCTAAGTCTGTGGTTCCGAGAGGGGGTAACAAGGATCACTAATAAAGGTCAAGCCACTTGGCTGCCAGAATGCCCTGCTTCAGCACAGACCAGAAAGGCATTGTGATAAGCGTATCCCTGGTTTAGTCAGGGGTTAATGGGAGTCGTCCCCGTCCCCCCAGTATACGCCCAGAACCATGGACCCGGTACTTGTGGTTCGGACTGTCTCCAACCAGCCATAATGTTGTGAGAGTGAAATTATGTCTAAGTCCAGCTTTGGTACATTAGAAGCAACTCTCAAACTTAACCTAAGCGTTTTTCGAAGCTACTTTTTGGCTAACTTCTTATAGGAAGGTCTAGCAGCTCTGAAAATGAACGTGCGCATCTTTCACTCTTCCCGAGGGACTTAGAAGAATTTTGTGATATTTTTTATTAAAATGGTGTATAAGGGTATATATTTAAATATATTTTATGCACTGTATATGAGCTGGCGATTTCTAATTCTGTGGTTCCGAGAGGGGGTAATCAGGCTCACTAATAAAGGTCAAGCCACTTGGCTGCCAGAATGGCCTGCTTCAGCACAGACCAGAAAGGCATTGTGATAAGCGTATCCCCGGTATAGTCAGGGGTTAATGGGAGTCGTCCCCGTCCCCCCAGTATACGCCCAGAACCATGGACCCGGTACTTGTGGTTCGGACTGTCTCCAACCAGCCATAATGTTGTGAGAGTGAAATTATGTCTAAGTCCAGCTTTGGTACATTAGAAGCAACTCTCAAACTTAACCTAAGCGTTTTTCGAAGCTACTTTTTGGCTAACTTCTTATAGGAACGTCTAGGAGTTCTGAAAATGAACGTGCGCATCTTTCACTCTTTCCGAGGGACTTAGAAGAATTTTGTGATATTTTTTATTAAAATGGTGTATTAGGGTATATATTTAAATATATTTTATGCACTGTATATGAGCTGGCGATTTCGAAGTCTGTGGTTCCGAGAGGGGGTAACCAGGCTCACTAATAAATGTCAAGCCACTTGGCTGCCAGAATGCCCTGCTTCAGCACAGACCAGAAAGGCATTGTGATAAGCGTATCCCCGGTATAGTCAGGGGTTAATGGGAGTCGTCCCCGTCCCCCCAGTATACGCCCAGAACCATGGACCCGGTACTTGTGGTTCGGACTGTCTCCAACCAGCCATAATGTTGTGAGAGTGAAATTATGTCTAAGTCCAGCTTTGGTACATTAGAAGCAACTCTCAAACTTAACCTAAGCGTTTTTCGAAGCTACTTTTTGGCTAACTTCTTATAGGAAGGTCTAGGAGCTCTGAAAATGAACGTGCGCATCTTTCACTCTTCCCGAGGGACTTACTGTAGAATAATTTTGTGATATTTTTTATTAAAATGGTGTATTAGGGTATATATTTAAATATATTTTATGCACTGTATATGAGCTGGCGATTTCTAAGTCTGTGGTTCCGAGAGGGGGTAACCAGGATCACTAATAAAGGTCAAGCCACTTGGCTGCCAGAATGCCCTGCTTCAGCACAGACCAGAAAGGCATTGTGATAAGCGTATCCCTGGTTTAGTCAGGGGTTAATGGGAGTCGTCCCCGTCCCCCCAGTATACGCCCAGAACCATGGACCCGGTACTTGTGGTTCGGACTGTCTCCAACCAGCCATAATGTTGTGAGAGTGAAATTATGTCTAAGTCCAGCTTTGGTACATTAGAAGCAACTCTCAAACTTAACCTAAGCGTTTTTCGAAGCTACTTTTTGGCTAACTTCTTATAGGAAGGTCTAGCAGCTCTGAAAATGAACGTGCGCATCTTTCACTCTTCCCGAGGGACTTAGAAGAATTTTGTGATATTTTTTATTAAAATGGTGTATTAGGGTATATATTTAAATATATTTTATGCACTGTATATGAGCTGGCGATTTCTAAGTCTGTGGTTCCGAGAGGGGGTAACAAGGATCACTAATAAAGGTCAAGCCACTTGGCTGCCAGAATGCCCTGCTTCAGCACAGACCAGAAAGGCATTGTGATAAGCGTATCCCTGGTTTAGTCAGGGGTTAATGGGAGTCGTCCCCGTCCCCCCAGTATACGCCCAGAACCATGGACCCGGTACTTGTGGTTCGGACTGTCTCCAACCAGCCATAATGTTGTGAGAGTGAAATTATGTCTAAGTCCAGCTTTGGTACATTAGAAGCAACTCTCAAACTTAACCTAAGCGTTTTTCGAAGCTACTTTTTGGCTAACTTCTTATAGGAAGGTCTAGCAGCTCTGAAAATGAACGTGCGCATCTTTCACTCTTCCCGAGGGACTTAGAAGAATTTTGTGATATTTTTTATTAAAATGGTGTATAAGGGTATATATTTAAATATATTTTATGCACTGTATATGAGCTGGCGATTTCTAATTCTGTGGTTCCGAGAGGGGGTAATCAGGCTCACTAATAAAGGTCAAGCCACTTGGCTGCCAGAATGGCCTGCTTCAGCACAGACCAGAAAGGCATTGTGATAAGCGTATCCCCGGTATAGTCAGGGGTTAATGGGAGTCGTCCCCGTCCCCCCAGTATACGCCCAGAACCATGGACCCGGTACTTGTGGTTCGGACTGTCTCCAACCAGCCATAATGTTGTGAGAGTGAAATTATGTCTAAGTCCAGCTTTGGTACATTAGAAGCAACTCTCAAACTTAACCTAAGCGTTTTTCGAAGCTACTTTTTGGCTAACTTCTTATAGGAACGTCTAGGAGTTCTGAAAATGAACGTGCGCATCTTTCACTCTTTCCGAGGGACTTAGAAGAATTTTGTGATATTTTTTATTAAAATGGTGTATTAGGGTATATATTTAAATATATTTTATGCACTGTATATGAGCTGGCGATTTCGAAGTCTGTGGTTCCGAGAGGGGGTAACCAGGATCACTAATAAAGGTCAAGCCACTTGGCTGCCAGAATGCCCTGCTTCAGCACAGACCAGAAAGGCATTGTGATAAGCGTATCCCCGGTATAGTCAGGGGTTAATGGGAGTCGTCCCCGTCCCCCCAGTATACGCCCAGAACCATGGACCCGGTACTTGTGGTTCGGACTGTCTCCAACCAGCCATAATGTTGTGAGAGTGAAATTATGTCTAAGTCCAGCTTTGGTACATTAGAAGCAACTCTCAAACTTAACCTAAGCGTTTTTCGAAGCTACTTTTTGGCTAACTTCTTATAGGAAGGTCTAGGAGCTCTGAAAATGAACGTGCGCATCTTTCACTCTTCCCGAGGGACTTACTGTAGAATAATTTTGTGATATTTTTTATTAAAATGGTGTATTAGGGTATATATTTAAATATATTTTATGCACTGTATATGAGCTGGCGATTTCTAAGTCTGTGGTTCCGAGAGGGGGTAACCAGGATCACTAATAAAGGTCAAGCCACTTGGCTGCCAGAATGCCCTGCTTCAGCACAGACCAGAAAGGCATTGTGATAAGCGTATCCCTGGTTTAGTCAGGGGTTAATGGGAGTCGTCCCCGTCCCCCCAGTATACGCCCAGAACCATGGACCCGGTACTTGTGGTTCGGACTGTCTCCAACCAGCCATAATGTTGTGAGAGTGAAATTATGTCTAAGTCCAGCTTTGGTACATTAGAAGCAACTCTCAAACTTAACCTAAGCGTTTTTCGAAGCTACTTTTTGGCTAACTTCTTATAGGAAGGTCTAGCAGCTCTGAAAATGAACGTGCGCATCTTTCACTCTTCCCGAGGGACTTAGAAGAATTTTGTGATATTTTTTATTAAAATGGTGTATTAGGGTATATATTTAAATATATTTTATGCACTGTATATGAGCTGGCGATTTCTAAGTCTGTGGTTCCGAGAGGGGGTAACAAGGATCACTAATAAAGGTCAAGCCACTTGGCTGCCAGAATGCCCTGCTTCAGCACAGACCAGAAAGGCATTGTGATAAGCGTATCCCTGGTTTAGTCAGGGGTTAATGGGAGTCGTCCCCGTCCCCCCAGTATACGCCCAGAACCATGGACCCGGTACTTGTGGTTCGGACTGTCTCCAACCAGCCATAATGTTGTGAGAGTGAAATTATGTCTAAGTCCAGCTTTGGTACATTAGAAGCAACTCTCAAACTTAACCTAAGCGTTTTTCGAAGCTACTTTTTGGCTAACTTCTTATAGGAAGGTCTAGCAGCTCTGAAAATGAACGTGCGCATCTTTCACTCTTCCCGAGGGACTTAGAAGAATTTTGTGATATTTTTTATTAAAATGGTGTATAAGGGTATATATTTAAATATATTTTATGCACTGTATATGAGCTGGCGATTTCTAATTCTGTGGTTCCGAGAGGGGGTAATCAGGCTCACTAATAAAGGTCAAGCCACTTGGCTGCCAGAATGGCCTGCTTCAGCACAGACCAGAAAGGCATTGTGATAAGCGTATCCCCGGTATAGTCAGGGGTTAATGGGAGTCGTCCCCGTCCCCCCAGTATACGCCCAGAACCATGGACCCGGTACTTGTGGTTCGGACTGTCTCCAACCAGCCATAATGTTGTGAGAGTGAAATTATGTCTAAGTCCAGCTTTGGTACATTAGAAGCAACTCTCAAACTTAACCTAAGCGTTTTTCGAAGCTACTTTTTGGCTAACTTCTTATAGGAACGTCTAGGAGTTCTGAAAATGAACGTGCGCATCTTTCACTCTTTCCGAGGGACTTAGAAGAATTTTGTGATATTTTTTATTAAAATGGTGTATTAGGGTATATATTTAAATATATTTTATGCACTGTATATGAGCTGGCGATTTCGAAGTCTGTGGTTCCGAGAGGGGGTAACCAGGATCACTAATAAAGGTCAAGCCACTTGGCTGCCAGAATGCCCTGCTTCAGCACAGACCAGAAAGGCATTGTGATAAGCGTATCCCCGGTATAGTCAGGGGTTAATGGGAGTCGTCCCCGTCCCCCCAGTATACGCCCTGAACCATGGACCCGGTACTTGTGGTTCGGACTGTCTCCAACCAGCCATAATGTTGTGAGAGTGAAATTATGTCTAAGTCCAGCTTTGGTACATTAGAAGCAACTCTCAAACTTAACCTAAGCGTTTTTCGAAGCTACTTTTTGGCTAACTTCTTATAGGAAGGTCTAGGAGCTCTGAAAATGAACGTGCGCATCTTTCACTCTTCCCGAGGGACTTACTGTAGAATAATTTTGTGATATTTTTTATTAAAATGGTGTATTAGGGTATATATTTAAATATATTTTATGCACTGTATATGAGCTGGCGATTTCTAAGTCTGTGGTTCCGAGAGGGGGTAACCAGGATCACTAATAAAGGTCAAGCCACTTGGCTGCCAGAATGCCCTGCTTCAGCACAGACCAGAAAGGCATTGTGATAAGCGTATCCCTGGTTTAGTCAGGGGTTAATGGGAGTCGTCCCCGTCCCCCCAGTATACGCCCAGAACCATGGACCCGGTACTTGTGGTTCGGACTGTCTCCAACCAGCCATAATGTTGTGAGAGTGAAATTATGTCTAAGTCCAGCTTTGGTACATTAGAAGCATCTCTCAAACTTAACCTAAGCATTTTTCGAAGCTACTTTTTGGCTAACTTCTTATAGGAACGTCTAGGAGCTCTGAAAATGAACGTGCGCATCTTTCACTCTTCCCGAGGGACTTACTGTAGAATAATTTTGTGATATTTTTTATTAAAATGGTGTATTAGGGTATATATTTAAATATATTTTATGCACTGTATATGAGCTGGCGATTTCTAAGTCTGTGGTTCCGAGAGGGGGTAACCAGGATCACTAATAAATGTCAAGCCACTTGGCTGCCAGAATGCCCTGCTTCAGCACAGACCAGAAAGGCATTGTGATAAGCGTATCCCCAGTATAGTCAGGGGTTAATGGGAGTCGTCCCCGTCCCCCCAGTATACGCCCAGAACCATGGACCCGGTACTTGTGGTTCGGACTGTCTCCAACCAGCCATAATGTTGTGAGAGTGAAATTATGTCTATGTCCAGCTTTGGTACATTAGAAGCAACTCTCAAACTTAACCTAAGCGTTTTTCGAAGCTACTTTTTGGCTAACTTCTTATAGGAACGTCTAGGAGCTCTGAAAATGAACGTGCGCATCTTTCACTCTTTGCGAGGGACTTAGAAGAATTTTGTGATATTTTTTATTAAAATGGTGTATTAGGGTATATATTTAAATATATTTTATGCACTGTATATGAGCTGGCGATTTCTAAGTCTGTGGTTCCGAGAGGGGGTAACCAGGCTCACTAATAAAGGTCAAGCCACTTGGCTGCCAGAATGCCCTGCTTCAGCACAGACCAGAAAGGCATTGTGATAAGCGTATCCCCGGTATAGTCAGGGGTTAATGGGAGTCGTCCCCGTCCCCCCAGTATACGCCCAGAACCATGGACCCGGTACTTGTGGTTCGGACTGTCTCCAACCAGCCATAATGTTGTGAGAGTGAAATTATGTCTAAGTCCAGCTTTGGTACATTAGAAGCAACTCTCAAACTTAACCTAAGCGTTTTTCGAAGCTACTTTTTGGCTAACTTCTTATAGGAAGGTCTAGGAGCTCTGAAAATGAACGTGCGCATCTTTCACTCTTCCCGAGGGACTTACTGTAGAATAATTTTGTGATATTTTTTATTAAAATGGTGTATTAGGGTATATATTTAAATATATTTTATGCACTGTATATGAGCTGGCGATTTCTAAGTCTGTGGTTCCGAGAGGGGGTAACCAGGATCACTAATAAATGTCAAGCCACTTGGCTGCCAGAATGCCCTGCTTCAGCACAGACCAGAAAGGCATTGTGATAAGCGTATCCCCGGTTTAGTCAGGGGTTAATGGGAGTCGTCCCCGTCCCCCCAGTATACGCCCAGAACCATGGACCCGGTACTTGTGGTTCGGACTGTCTCCAACCAGCCATAATGTTGTGAGAGTGAAATTATGTCTAAGTCCAGCTTTGGTACATTAGAAGCATCTCTCAAACTTAACCTAAGCATTTTTCGAAGCTACTTTTTGGCTAACTTCTTATAGGAACGTCTAGGAGCTCTGAAAATGAACGTGCGCATCTTTCACTCTTCCCGAGGGACTTACTGTAGAATAATTTTGTGATATTTTTTATTAAAATGGTGTATTAGGGTATATATTTAAATATATTTTATGCACTGTATATGAGCTGGCGATTTCTAAGTCTGTGGTTCCGAGAGGGGGTAACCAGGATCACTAATAAAGGTCAAGCCACTTGGCTGCCAGAATGCCCTGCTTCAGCACAGACCAGAAAGGCATTGTGATAAGCGTATCCCTGGTTTAGTCAGGGGTTAATGGGAGTCGTCCCCGTCCCCCCAGTATACGCCCAGAACCATGGACCCGGTACTTGTGGTTCGGACTGTCTCCAACCAGCCATAATGTTGTGAGAGTGAAATTATGTCTAAGTCCAGCTTTGGTACATTAGAAGCAACTCTCAAACTTAACCTAAGCGTTTTTCGAAGCTACTTTTTGGCTAACTTCTTATAGGAAGGTCTAGGAGCTCTGAAAATGAACGTGCGCATCTTTCACTCTTCCCGAGGGACTTACTGTAGAATAATTTTGTGATATTTTTTATTAAAATGGTGTATTAGGGTATATATTTAAATATATTTTATGCACTGTATATGAGCTGGCGATTTCTAAGTCTGTGGTTCCGAGAGGGGGTAACCAGGATCACTAATAAAGGTCAAGCCACTTGGCTGCCAGAATGCCCTGCTTCAGCACAGACCAGAAAGGCATTGTGATAAGCGTATCCCTGGTTTAGTCAGGGGTTAATGGGAGTCGTCCCCGTCCCCCCAGTATACGCCCAGAACCATGGACCCGGTACTTGTGGTTCGGACTGTCTCCAACCAGCCATAATGTTGTGAGAGTGAAATTATGTCTAAGTCCAGCTTTGGTACATTAGAAGCATCTCTCAAACTTAACCTAAGCATTTTTCGAAGCTACTTTTTGGCTAACTTCTTATAGGAACGTCTAGGAGCTCTGAAAATGAACGTGCGCATCTTTCACTCTTTGCGAGGGACTTAGAAGAATTTTGTGATATTTTTTATTAAAATGGTGTATTAGGGTATATATTTAAATATATTTTATGCACTGTATATGAGCTGGCGATTTCTAAGTCTGTGGTTCCGAGAGGGGGTAACCAGGCTCACTAATAAAGGTCAAGCCACTTGGCTGCCAGAATGCCCTGCTTCAGCACAGACCAGAAAGGCATTGTGATAAGCGTATCCCCGGTATAGTCAGGGGTTAATGGGAGTCGTCCCCGTCCCCCCAGTATACGCCCAGAACCATGGACCCGGTACTTGTGGTTCGGACTGTCTCCAACCAGCCATAATGTTGTGAGAGTGAAATTATGTCTAAGTCCAGCTTTGGTACATTAGAAGCAACTCTCAAACTTAACCTAAGCGTTTTTCGAAGCTACTTTTTGGCTAACTTCTTATAGGAAGGTCTAGGAGCTCTGAAAATGAACGTGCGCATCTTTCACTCTTCCCGAGGGACTTACTGTAGAATAATTTTGTGATATTTTTTATTAAAATGGTGTATTAGGGTATATATTTAAATATATTTTATGCACTGTATATGAGCTGGCGATTTCTAAGTCTGTGGTTCCGAGAGGGGGTAACCAGGATCACTAATAAAGGTCAAGCCACTTGGCTGCCAGAATGCCCTGCTTCAGCACAGACCAGAAAGGCATTGTGATAAGCGTATCCCTGGTTTAGTCAGGGGTTAATGGGAGTCGTCCCCGTCCCCCCAGTATACGCCCAGAACCATGGACCCGGTACTTGTGGTTCGGACTGTCTCCAACCAGCCATAATGTTGTGAGAGTGAAATTATGTCTAAGTCCAGCTTTGGTACATTAGAAGCAACTCTCAAACTTAACCTAAGCGTTTTTCGAAGCTACTTTTTGGCTAACTTCTTATAGGAAGGTCTAGGAGCTCTGAAAATGAACGTGCGCATCTTTCACTCTTCCCGAGGGACTTACTGTAGAATAATTTTGTGATATTTTTTATTAAAATGGTGTATTAGGGTATATATTTAAATATATTTTATGCACTGTATATGAGCTGGCGATTTCTAAGTCTGTGGTTCCGAGAGGGGGTAACCAGGATCACTAATAAAGGTCAAGCCACTTGGCTGCCAGAATGCCCTGCTTCAGCACAGACCAGAAAGGCATTGTGATAAGCGTATCCCTGGTTTAGTCAGGGGTTAATGGGAGTCGTCCCCGTCCCCCCAGTATACGCCCAGAACCATGGACCCGGTACTTGTGGTTCGGACTGTCTCCAACCAGCCATAATGTTGTGAGAGTGAAATTATGTCTAAGTCCAGCTTTGGTACATTAGAAGCAACTCTCAAACTTAACCTAAGCGTTTTTCGAAGCTACTTTTTGGCTAACTTCTTATAGGAAGGTCTAGCAGCTCTGAAAATGAACGTGCGCATCTTTCACTCTTCCCGAGGGACTTAGAAGAATTTTGTGATATTTTTTATTAAAATGGTGTATAAGGGTATATATTTAAATATATTTTATGCACTGTATATGAGCTGGCGATTTCTAATTCTGTGGTTCCGAGAGGGGGTAATCAGGCTCACTAATAAAGGTCAAGCCACTTGGCTGCCAGAATGGCCTGCTTCAGCACAGACCAGAAAGGCATTGTGATAAGCGTATCCCCGGTATAGTCAGGGGTTAATGGGAGTCGTCCCCGTCCCCCCAGTATACGCCCAGAACCATGGACCCGGTACTTGTGGTTCGGACTGTCTCCAACCAGCCATAATGTTGTGAGAGTGAAATTATGTCTAAGTCCAGCTTTGGTACATTAGAAGCAACTCTCAAACTTAACCTAAGCGTTTTTCGAAGCTACTTTTTGGCTAACTTCTTATAGGAACGTCTAGGAGTTCTGAAAATGAACGTGCGCATCTTTCACTCTTTCCGAGGGACTTAGAAGAATTTTGTGATATTTTTTATTAAAATGGTGTATTAGGGTATATATTTAAATATATTTTATGCACTGTATATGAGCTGGCGATTTCGAAGTCTGTGGTTCCGAGAGGGGGTAACCAGGCTCACTAATAAATGTCAAGCCACTTGGCTGCCAGAATGCCCTGCTTCAGCACAGACCAGAAAGGCATTGTGATAAGCGTATCCCCGGTATAGTCAGGGGTTAATGGGAGTCGTCCCCGTCCCCCCAGTATACGCCCAGAACCATGGACCCGGTACTTGTGGTTCGGACTGTCTCCAACCAGCCATAATGTTGTGAGAGTGAAATTATGTCTAAGTCCAGCTTTGGTACATTAGAAGCAACTCTCAAACTTAACCTAAGCGTTTTTCGAAGCTACTTTTTGGCTAACTTCTTATAGGAAGGTCTAGGAGCTCTGAAAATGAACGTGCGCATCTTTCACTCTTCCCGAGGGACTTACTGTAGAATAATTTTGTGATATTTTTTATTAAAATGGTGTATTAGGGTATATATTTAAATATATTTTATGCACTGTATATGAGCTGGCGATTTCTAAGTCTGTGGTTCCGAGAGGGGGTAACCAGGATCACTAATAAAGGTCAAGCCACTTGGCTGCCAGAATGCCCTGCTTCAGCACAGACCAGAAAGGCATTGTGATAAGCGTATCCCTGGTTTAGTCAGGGGTTAATGGGAGTCGTCCCCGTCCCCCCAGTATACGCCCAGAACCATGGACCCGGTACTTGTGGTTCGGACTGTCTCCAACCAGCCATAATGTTGTGAGAGTGAAATTATGTCTAAGTCCAGCTTTGGTACATTAGAAGCAACTCTCAAACTTAACCTAAGCGTTTTTCGAAGCTACTTTTTGGCTAACTTCTTATAGGAAGGTCTAGCAGCTCTGAAAATGAACGTGCGCATCTTTCACTCTTCCCGAGGGACTTAGAAGAATTTTGTGATATTTTTTATTAAAATGGTGTATTAGGGTATATATTTAAATATATTTTATGCACTGTATATGAGCTGGCGATTTCTAAGTCTGTGGTTCCGAGAGGGGGTAACAAGGATCACTAATAAAGGTCAAGCCACTTGGCTGCCAGAATGCCCTGCTTCAGCACAGACCAGAAAGGCATTGTGATAAGCGTATCCCTGGTTTAGTCAGGGGTTAATGGGAGTCGTCCCCGTCCCCCCAGTATACGCCCAGAACCATGGACCCGGTACTTGTGGTTCGGACTGTCTCCAACCAGCCATAATGTTGTGAGAGTGAAATTATGTCTAAGTCCAGCTTTGGTACATTAGAAGCAACTCTCAAACTTAACCTAAGCGTTTTTCGAAGCTACTTTTTGGCTAACTTCTTATAGGAAGGTCTAGCAGCTCTGAAAATGAACGTGCGCATCTTTCACTCTTCCCGAGGGACTTAGAAGAATTTTGTGATATTTTTTATTAAAATGGTGTATAAGGGTATATATTTAAATATATTTTATGCACTGTATATGAGCTGGCGATTTCTAATTCTGTGGTTCCGAGAGGGGGTAATCAGGCTCACTAATAAAGGTCAAGCCACTTGGCTGCCAGAATGGCCTGCTTCAGCACAGACCAGAAAGGCATTGTGATAAGCGTATCCCCGGTATAGTCAGGGGTTAATGGGAGTCGTCCCCGTCCCCCCAGTATACGCCCAGAACCATGGACCCGGTACTTGTGGTTCGGACTGTCTCCAACCAGCCATAATGTTGTGAGAGTGAAATTATGTCTAAGTCCAGCTTTGGTACATTAGAAGCAACTCTCAAACTTAACCTAAGCGTTTTTCGAAGCTACTTTTTGGCTAACTTCTTATAGGAACGTCTAGGAGTTCTGAAAATGAACGTGCGCATCTTTCACTCTTTCCGAGGGACTTAGAAGAATTTTGTGATATTTTTTATTAAAATGGTGTATTAGGGTATATATTTAAATATATTTTATGCACTGTATATGAGCTGGCGATTTCGAAGTCTGTGGTTCCGAGAGGGGGTAACCAGGATCACTAATAAAGGTCAAGCCACTTGGCTGCCAGAATGCCCTGCTTCAGCACAGACCAGAAAGGCATTGTGATAAGCGTATCCCCGGTATAGTCAGGGGTTAATGGGAGTCGTCCCCGTCCCCCCAGTATACGCCCTGAACCATGGACCCGGTACTTGTGGTTCGGACTGTCTCCAACCAGCCATAATGTTGTGAGAGTGAAATTATGTCTAAGTCCAGCTTTGGTACATTAGAAGCAACTCTCAAACTTAACCTAAGCGTTTTTCGAAGCTACTTTTTGGCTAACTTCTTATAGGAAGGTCTAGGAGCTCTGAAAATGAACGTGCGCATCTTTCACTCTTCCCGAGGGACTTACTGTAGAATAATTTTGTGATATTTTTTATTAAAATGGTGTATTAGGGTATATATTTAAATATATTTTATGCACTGTATATGAGCTGGCGATTTCTAAGTCTGTGGTTCCGAGAGGGGGTAACCAGGATCACTAATAAAGGTCAAGCCACTTGGCTGCCAGAATGCCCTGCTTCAGCACAGACCAGAAAGGCATTG
The DNA here is from genome assembly GCF_040206685.1 of Ascaphus truei. Lineage (NCBI taxonomy): Eukaryota > Metazoa > Chordata > Amphibia > Anura > Ascaphidae > Ascaphus > Ascaphus truei. The sequence continues at coordinate 34,362 of NW_027454212.1, read as the reverse complement.
TGATAAGCGTATCCCTGGTTTAGTCAGGGGTTAATGGGAGTCGTCCCCGTCCCCCCAGTATACGCCCAGAACCATGGACCCGGTACTTGTGGTTCGGACTGTCTCCAACCAGCCATAATGTTGTGAGAGTGAAATTATGTCTAAGTCCAGCTTTGGTACATTAGAAGCATCTCTCAAACTTAACCTAAGCATTTTTCGAAGCTACTTTTTGGCTAACTTCTTATAGGAACGTCTAGGAGCTCTGAAAATGAACGTGCGCATCTTTCACTCTTCCCGAGGGACTTACTGTAGAATAATTTTGTGATATTTTTTATTAAAATGGTGTATTAGGGTATATATTTAAATATATTTTATGCACTGTATATGAGCTGGCGATTTCTAAGTCTGTGGTTCCGAGAGGGGGTAACCAGGATCACTAATAAATGTCAAGCCACTTGGCTGCCAGAATGCCCTGCTTCAGCACAGACCAGAAAGGCATTGTGATAAGCGTATCCCCAGTATAGTCAGGGGTTAATGGGAGTCGTCCCCGTCCCCCCAGTATACGCCCAGAACCATGGACCCGGTACTTGTGGTTCGGACTGTCTCCAACCAGCCATAATGTTGTGAGAGTGAAATTATGTCTATGTCCAGCTTTGGTACATTAGAAGCAACTCTCAAACTTAACCTAAGCGTTTTTCGAAGCTACTTTTTGGCTAACTTCTTATAGGAACGTCTAGGAGCTCTGAAAATGAACGTGCGCATCTTTCACTCTTTGCGAGGGACTTAGAAGAATTTTGTGATATTTTTTATTAAAATGGTGTATTAGGGTATATATTTAAATATATTTTATGCACTGTATATGAGCTGGCGATTTCTAAGTCTGTGGTTCCGAGAGGGGGTAACCAGGCTCACTAATAAAGGTCAAGCCACTTGGCTGCCAGAATGCCCTGCTTCAGCACAGACCAGAAAGGCATTGTGATAAGCGTATCCCCGGTATAGTCAGGGGTTAATGGGAGTCGTCCCCGTCCCCCCAGTATACGCCCAGAACCATGGACCCGGTACTTGTGGTTCGGACTGTCTCCAACCAGCCATAATGTTGTGAGAGTGAAATTATGTCTAAGTCCAGCTTTGGTACATTAGAAGCAACTCTCAAACTTAACCTAAGCGTTTTTCGAAGCTACTTTTTGGCTAACTTCTTATAGGAAGGTCTAGGAGCTCTGAAAATGAACGTGCGCATCTTTCACTCTTCCCGAGGGACTTACTGTAGAATAATTTTGTGATATTTTTTATTAAAATGGTGTATTAGGGTATATATTTAAATATATTTTATGCACTGTATATGAGCTGGCGATTTCTAAGTCTGTGGTTCCGAGAGGGGGTAACCAGGATCACTAATAAAGGTCAAGCCACTTGGCTGCCAGAATGCCCTGCTTCAGCACAGACCAGAAAGGCATTGTGATAAGCGTATCCCTGGTTTAGTCAGGGGTTAATGGGAGTCGTCCCCGTCCCCCCAGTATACGCCCAGAACCATGGACCCGGTACTTGTGGTTCGGACTGTCTCCAACCAGCCATAATGTTGTGAGAGTGAAATTATGTCTAAGTCCAGCTTTGGTACATTAGAAGCAACTCTCAAACTTAACCTAAGCGTTTTTCGAAGCTACTTTTTGGCTAACTTCTTATAGGAAGGTCTAGCAGCTCTGAAAATGAACGTGCGCATCTTTCACTCTTCCCGAGGGACTTAGAAGAATTTTGTGATATTTTTTATTAAAATGGTGTATAAGGGTATATATTTAAATATATTTTATGCACTGTATATGAGCTGGCGATTTCTAATTCTGTGGTTCCGAGAGGGGGTAATCAGGCTCACTAATAAAGGTCAAGCCACTTGGCTGCCAGAATGGCCTGCTTCAGCACAGACCAGAAAGGCATTGTGATAAGCGTATCCCCGGTATAGTCAGGGGTTAATGGGAGTCGTCCCCGTCCCCCCAGTATACGCCCAGAACCATGGACCCGGTACTTGTGGTTCGGACTGTCTCCAACCAGCCATAATGTTGTGAGAGTGAAATTATGTCTAAGTCCAGCTTTGGTACATTAGAAGCAACTCTCAAACTTAACCTAAGCGTTTTTCGAAGCTACTTTTTGGCTAACTTCTTATAGGAACGTCTAGGAGTTCTGAAAATGAACGTGCGCATCTTTCACTCTTTCCGAGGGACTTAGAAGAATTTTGTGATATTTTTTATTAAAATGGTGTATTAGGGTATATATTTAAATATATTTTATGCACTGTATATGAGCTGGCGATTTCGAAGTCTGTGGTTCCGAGAGGGGGTAACCAGGATCACTAATAAAGGTCAAGCCACTTGGCTGCCAGAATGCCCTGCTTCAGCACAGACCAGAAAGGCATTGTGATAAGCGTATCCCCGGTATAGTCAGGGGTTAATGGGAGTCGTCCCCGTCCCCCCAGTATACGCCCTGAACCATGGACCCGGTACTTGTGGTTCGGACTGTCTCCAACCAGCCATAATGTTGTGAGAGTGAAATTATGTCTAAGTCCAGCTTTGGTACATTAGAAGCAACTCTCAAACTTAACCTAAGCGTTTTTCGAAGCTACTTTTTGGCTAACTTCTTATAGGAAGGTCTAGGAGCTCTGAAAATGAACGTGCGCATCTTTCACTCTTCCCGAGGGACTTACTGTAGAATAATTTTGTGATATTTTTTATTAAAATGGTGTATTAGGGTATATATTTAAATATATTTTATGCACTGTATATGAGCTGGCGATTTCTAAGTCTGTGGTTCCGAGAGGGGGTAACCAGGATCACTAATAAAGGTCAAGCCACTTGGCTGCCAGAATGCCCTGCTTCAGCACAGACCAGAAAGGCATTGTGATAAGCGTATCCCTGGTTTAGTCAGGGGTTAATGGGAGTCGTCCCCGTCCCCCCAGTATACGCCCAGAACCATGGACCCGGTACTTGTGGTTCGGACTGTCTCCAACCAGCCATAATGTTGTGAGAGTGAAATTATGTCTAAGTCCAGCTTTGGTACATTAGAAGCATCTCTCAAACTTAACCTAAGCATTTTTCGAAGCTACTTTTTGGCTAACTTCTTATAGGAACGTCTAGGAGCTCTGAAAATGAACGTGCGCATCTTTCACTCTTCCCGAGGGACTTACTGTAGAATAATTTTGTGATATTTTTTATTAAAATGGTGTATTAGGGTATATATTTAAATATATTTTATGCACTGTATATGAGCTGGCGATTTCTAAGTCTGTGGTTCCGAGAGGGGGTAACCAGGATCACTAATAAATGTCAAGCCACTTGGCTGCCAGAATGCCCTGCTTCAGCACAGACCAGAAAGGCATTGTGATAAGCGTATCCCCAGTATAGTCAGGGGTTAATGGGAGTCGTCCCCGTCCCCCCAGTATACGCCCAGAACCATGGACCCGGTACTTGTGGTTCGGACTGTCTCCAACCAGCCATAATGTTGTGAGAGTGAAATTATGTCTATGTCCAGCTTTGGTACATTAGAAGCAACTCTCAAACTTAACCTAAGCGTTTTTCGAAGCTACTTTTTGGCTAACTTCTTATAGGAACGTCTAGGAGCTCTGAAAATGAACGTGCGCATCTTTCACTCTTTGCGAGGGACTTAGAAGAATTTTGTGATATTTTTTATTAAAATGGTGTATTAGGGTATATATTTAAATATATTTTATGCACTGTATATGAGCTGGCGATTTCTAAGTCTGTGGTTCCGAGAGGGGGTAACCAGGCTCACTAATAAAGGTCAAGCCACTTGGCTGCCAGAATGCCCTGCTTCAGCACAGACCAGAAAGGCATTGTGATAAGCGTATCCCCGGTATAGTCAGGGGTTAATGGGAGTCGTCCCCGTCCCCCCAGTATACGCCCAGAACCATGGACCCGGTACTTGTGGTTCGGACTGTCTCCAACCAGCCATAATGTTGTGAGAGTGAAATTATGTCTAAGTCCAGCTTTGGTACATTAGAAGCAACTCTCAAACTTAACCTAAGCGTTTTTCGAAGCTACTTTTTGGCTAACTTCTTATAGGAAGGTCTAGGAGCTCTGAAAATGAACGTGCGCATCTTTCACTCTTCCCGAGGGACTTACTGTAGAATAATTTTGTGATATTTTTTATTAAAATGGTGTATTAGGGTATATATTTAAATATATTTTATGCACTGTATATGAGCTGGCGATTTCTAAGTCTGTGGTTCCGAGAGGGGGTAACCAGGATCACTAATAAAGGTCAAGCCACTTGGCTGCCAGAATGCCCTGCTTCAGCACAGACCAGAAAGGCATTGTGATAAGCGTATCCCTGGTTTAGTCAGGGGTTAATGGGAGTCGTCCCCGTCCCCCCAGTATACGCCCAGAACCATTGACCCGGTACTTGTGGTTCGGACTGTCTCCAACCAGCCATAATGTTGTGAGAGTGAAATTATGTCTAAGTCCAGCTTTGGTACATTAGAAGCATCTCTCAAACTTAACCTAAGCATTTTTCGAAGCTACTTTTTGGCTAACTTCTTATAGGAACGTCTAGGAGCTCTGAAAATGAACGTGCGCATCTTTCAATCTTTGCGAGGGACTTAGAAGAATTTTGTGATATTTTTTATTAAAATGGTGTATTAGGGTATATATTTAAATATATTTTATGCACTGTATATGAGCTGGCGATTTCTAAGTCTGTGGTTCCGAGAGGGGGTAACCAGGCTCACTAATAAAGGTCAAGCCACTTGGCTGCCAGAATGCCCTGCTTCAGCACAGACCAGAAAGGCATTGTGATAAGCGTATCCCCGGTATAGTCAGGGGTTAATGGGAGTCGTCCCCGTCCCCCCAGTATACGCCCAGAACCATGGACCCGGTACTTGTGGTTCGGACTGTCTCCAACCAGCCATAATGTTGTGAGAGTGAAATTATGTCTAAGTCCAGCTTTGGTACATTAGAAGCAACTCTCAAACTTAACCTAAGCGTTTTTCGAAGCTACTTTTTGGCTAACTTCTTATAGGAAGGTCTAGGAGCTCTGAAAATGAACGTGCGCATCTTTCACTCTTCCCGAGGGACTTACTGTAGAATAATTTTGTGATATTTTTTATTAAAATGGTGTATTAGGGTATATATTTAAATATATTTTATGCACTGTATATGAGCTGGCGATTTCTAAGTCTGTGGTTCCGAGAGGGGGTAACCAGGATCACTAATAAAGGTCAAGCCACTTGGCTGCCAGAATGCCCTGCTTCAGCACAGACCAGAAAGGCATTGTGATAAGCGTATCCCTGGTTTAGTCAGGGGTTAATGGGAGTCGTCCCCGTCCCCCCAGTATACGCCCAGAACCATGGACCCGGTACTTGTGGTTCGGACTGTCTCCAACCAGCCATAATGTTGTGAGAGTGAAATTATGTCTAAGTCCAGCTTTGGTACATTAGAAGCAACTCTCAAACTTAACCTAAGCGTTTTTCGAAGCTACTTTTTGGCTAACTTCTTATAGGAAGGTCTAGGAGCTCTGAAAATGAACGTGCGCATCTTTCACTCTTCCCGAGGGACTTACTGTAGAATAATTTTGTGATATTTTTTATTAAAATGGTGTATTAGGGTATATATTTAAATATATTTTATGCACTGTATATGAGCTGGCGATTTCTAAGTCTGTGGTTCCGAGAGGGGGTAACCAGGATCACTAATAAAGGTCAAGCCACTTGGCTGCCAGAATGCCCTGCTTCAGCACAGACCAGAAAGGCATTGTGATAAGCGTATCCCTGGTTTAGTCAGGGGTTAATGGGAGTCGTCCCCGTCCCCCCAGTATACGCCCAGAACCATGGACCCGGTACTTGTGGTTCGGACTGTCTCCAACCAGCCATAATGTTGTGAGAGTGAAATTATGTCTAAGTCCAGCTTTGGTACATTAGAAGCATCTCTCAAACTTAACCTAAGCATTTTTCGAAGCTACTTTTTGGCTAACTTCTTATAGGAACGTCTAGGAGCTCTGAAAATGAACGTGCGCATCTTTCACTCTTCCCGAGGGACTTACTGTAGAATAATTTTGTGATATTTTTTATTAAAATGGTGTATTAGGGTATATATTTAAATATATTTTATGCACTGTATATGAGCTGGCGATTTCTAAGTCTGTGGTTCCGAGAGGGGGTAACCAGGATCACTAATAAATGTCAAGCCACTTGGCTGCCAGAATGCCCTGCTTCAGCACAGACCAGAAAGGCATTGTGATAAGCGTATCCCCAGTATAGTCAGGGGTTAATGGGAGTCGTCCCCGTCCCCCCAGTATACGCCCAGAACCATGGACCCGGTACTTGTGGTTCGGACTGTCTCCAACCAGCCATAATGTTGTGAGAGTGAAATTATGTCTATGTCCAGCTTTGGTACATTAGAAGCAACTCTCAAACTTAACCTAAGCGTTTTTCGAAGCTACTTTTTGGCTAACTTCTTATAGGAACGTCTAGGAGCTCTGAAAATGAACGTGCGCATCTTTCACTCTTTGCGAGGGACTTAGAAGAATTTTGTGATATTTTTTATTAAAATGGTGTATTAGGGTATATATTTAAATATATTTTATGCACTGTATATGAGCTGGCGATTTCTAAGTCTGTGGTTCCGAGAGGGGGTAACCAGGCTCACTAATAAAGGTCAAGCCACTTGGCTGCCAGAATGCCCTGCTTCAGCACAGACCAGAAAGGCATTGTGATAAGCGTATCCCCGGTATAGTCAGGGGTTAATGGGAGTCGTCCCCGTCCCCCCAGTATACGCCCAGAACCATGGACCCGGTACTTGTGGTTCGGACTGTCTCCAACCAGCCATAATGTTGTGAGAGTGAAATTATGTCTAAGTCCAGCTTTGGTACATTAGAAGCAACTCTCAAACTTAACCTAAGCGTTTTTCGAAGCTACTTTTTGGCTAACTTCTTATAGGAAGGCCTAGGAGCTCTGAAAATGAACGTGCGCATCTTTCACTCTTCCCGAGGGACTTACTGTAGAATAATTTTGTGATATTTTTTATTAAAATGGTGTATTAGGGTATATATTTAAATATATTTTATGCACTGTATATGAGCTGGCGATTTCTAAGTCTGTGGTTCCGAGAGGGGGTAACCAGGATCACTAATAAAGGTCAAGCCACTTGGCTGCCAGAATGCCCTGCTTCAGCACAGACCAGAAAGGCATTGTGATAAGCGTATCCCTGGTTTAGTCAGGGGTTAATGGGAGTCGTCCCCGTCCCCCCAGTATACGCCCAGAACCATGGACCCGGTACTTGTGGTTCGGACTGTCTCCAACCAGCCATAATGTTGTGAGAGTGAAATTATGTCTAAGTCCAGCTTTGGTACATTAGAAGCAACTCTCAAACTTAACCTAAGCGTTTTTCGAAGCTACTTTTTGGCTAACTTCTTATAGGAAGGTCTAGCAGCTCTGAAAATGAACGTGCGCATCTTTCACTCTTCCCGAGGGACTTAGAATAATTTTGTGATATTTTTTATTAAAATGGTGTATTAGGGTATATATTTAAATATATTTTATGCACTGTATATGAGCTGGCGATTTCTAAGTCTGTGGTTCCGAGAGGGGGTAACCAGGATCACTAATAAAGGTCAAGCCACTTGGCTGCCAGAATGCCCTGCTTCAGCACAGACCAGAAAGGCATTGTGATAAGCGTATCCCTGGTTTAGTCAGGGGTTAATGGGAGTCGTCCCCGTCCCCCCAGTATACGCCCAGAACCATGGACCCGGTACTTGTGGTTCGGACTGTCTCCAACCAGCCATAATGTTGTGAGAGTGAAATTATGTCTAAGTCCAGCTTTGGTACATTAGAAGCAACTCTCAAACTTAACCTAAGCGTTTTTCGAAGCTACTTTTTGGCTAACTTCTTATAGGAAGGTCTAGCAGCTCTGAAAATGAACGTGCGCATCTTTCACTCTTCCCGAGGGACTTAGAAGAATTTTGTGATATTTTTTATTAAAATGGTGTATTAGGGTATATATTTAAATATATTTTATGCACTGTATATGAGCTGGCGATTTCTAAGTCTGTGGTTCCGAGAGGGGGTAACAAGGATCACTAATAAAGGTCAAGCCACTTGGCTGCCAGAATGCCCTGCTTCAGCACAGACCAGAAAGGCATTGTGATAAGCGTATCCCTGGTTTAGTCAGGGGTTAATGGGAGTCGTCCCCGTCCCCCCAGTATACGCCCAGAACCATGGACCCGGTACTTGTGGTTCGGACTGTCTCCAACCAGCCATAATGTTGTGAGAGTGAAATTATGTCTAAGTCCAGCTTTGGTACATTAGAAGCAACTCTCAAACTTAACCTAAGCGTTTTTCGAAGCTACTTTTTGGCTAACTTCTTATAGGAAGGTCTAGCAGCTCTGAAAATGAACGTGCGCATCTTTCACTCTTCCCGAGGGACTTAGAAGAATTTTGTGATATTTTTTATTAAAATGGTGTATAAGGGTATATTTTTACATATATTTTATGCACTGTATATGAGCTGGCGATTTCTAATTCTGTGGTTCCGAGAGGGGGTAATCAGGCTCACTAATAAAGGTCAAGCCACTTGGCTGCCAGAATGCCCTGCTTCAGCACAGACCAGAAAGGCATTGTGATAAGCGTATCCCCGGTATAGTCAGGGGTTAATGGGAGTCGTCCCCGTCCCCCCAGTATACGCCCAGAACCATGGACCCGGTACTTGTGGTTCGGACTGTCTCCAACCAGCCATAATGTTGTGAGAGTGAAATTATGTCTAAGTCCAGCTTTGGTACATTAGAAGCAACTCTCAAACTTAACCTAAGCGTTTTTCGAAGCTACTTTTTGGCTAACTTCTTATAGGAAGGTCTAGGAGCTCTGAAAATGAACGTGCGCATCTTTCACTCTTCCCGAGGGACTTACTGTAGAATAATTTTGTGATATTTTTTATTAAAATGGTGTATTAGGGTATATATTTAAATATATTTTATGCACTGTATATGAGCTGGCGATTTCTAAGTCTGTGGTTCCGAGAGGGGGTAACCAGGATCACTAATAAAGGTCAAGCCACTTGGCTGCCAGAATGCCCTGCTTCAGCACAGACCAGAAAGGCATTGTGATAAGCGTATCCCTGGTTTAGTCAGGGGTTAATGGGAGACGTCCCCGTCCCCCCAGTATACGCCCAGAACCATGGACCCGGTACTTGTGGTTCGGACTGTCTCCAACCAGCCATAATGTTGTGAGAGTGAAATTATGTCTAAGTCCAGCTTTGGTACATTAGAAGCATCTCTCAAACTTAACCTAAGCATTTTTCGAAGCTACTTTTTGGCTAACTTCTTATAGGAACGTCTAGGAGCTCTGAAAATGAACGTGCGCATCTTTCACTCTTCCCGAGGGACTTACTGTAGAATAATTTTGTGATATTTTTTATTAAAATGGTGTATTAGGGTATATATTTAAATATATTTTATGCACTGTATATGAGCTGGCGATTTCTAAGTCTGTGGTTCCGAGAGGGGGTAACCAGGATCACTAATAAATGTCAAGCCACTTGGCTGCCAGAATGCCCTGCTTCAGCACAGACCAGAAAGGCATTGTGATAAGCGTATCCCCAGTATAGTCAGGGGTTAATGGGAGTCGTCCCCGTCCCCCCAGTATACGCCCAGAACCATGGACCCGGTACTTGTGGTTCGGACTGTCTCCAACCAGCCATAATGTTGTGAGAGTGAAATTATGTCTATGTCCAGCTTTGGTACATTAGAAGCAACTCTCAAACTTAACCTAAGCGTTTTTCGAAGCTACTTTTTGGCTAACTTCTTATAGGAACGTCTAGGAGCTCTGAAAATGAACGTGCGCATCTTTCACTCTTTGCGAGGGACTTAGAAGAATTTTGTGATATTTTTTATTAAAATGGTGTATTAGGGTATATATTTAAATATATTTTATGCACTGTATATGAGCTGGCGATTTCTAAGTCTGTGGTTCCGAGAGGGGGTAACCAGGCTCACTAATAAAGGTCAAGCCACTTGGCTGCCAGAATGCCCTGCTTCAGCACAGACCAGAAAGGCATTGTGATAAGCGTATCCCCGGTATAGTCAGGGGTTAATGGGAGTCGTCCCCGTCCCCCCAGTATACGCCCAGAACCATGGACCCGGTACTTGTGGTTCGGACTGTCTCCAACCAGCCATAATGTTGTGAGAGTGAAATTATGTCTAAGTCCAGCTTTGGTACATTAGAAGCATCTCTCAAACTTAACCTAAGCATTTTTCGAAGCTACTTTTTGGCTAACTTCTTATAGGAACGTCTAGGAGCTCTGAAAATGAACGTGCGCATCTTTCACTCTTCCCGAGGGACTTACTGTAGAATAATTTTGTGATATTTTTTATTAAAATGGTGTATTAGGGTATATATTTAAATATATTTTATGCACTGTATATGAGCTGGCGATTTCTAAGTCTGTGGTTCCGAGAGGGGGTAACCAGGATCACTAATAAAGGTCAAGCCACTTGGCTGCCAGAATGCCCTGCTTCAGCACAGACCAGAAAGGCATTGTGATAAGCGTATCCCCGGTATAGTCAGGGGTTAATGGGAGTCGTCCCCGTCCCCCCAGTATACGCCCAGAACCATGGACCCGGTACTTGTGGTTCGGACTGTCTCCAACCAGCCATAATGTTGTGAGAGTGAAATTATGTCTAAGTCCAGCTTTGGTACATTAGAAGCAACTCTCAAACTTAACCTAAGCGTTTTTCGAAGCTACTTTTTGGCTAACTTCTTATAGGAAGGTCTAGCAGCTCTGAAAATGAACGTGCGCATCTTTCACTCTTCCCGAGGGACTTAAAAGAATTTTGTGATATTTTTTATTAAAATGGTGTATAAGGGTATATATTTAAATATATTTTATGCACTGTATATGAGCTGGCGATTTCTAATTCTGTGGTTCCGAGAGGGGGTAATCAGGCTCACTAATAAAGGTCAAGCCACTTGGCTGCCAGAATGCCCTGCTTCAGCACAGACCAGAAAGGCATTGTGATAAGCGTATCCCCGGTATAGTCAGGGGTTAATGGGAGTCGTCCCCGTCCCCCCAGTATACGCCCAGAACCATGGACCCGGTACTTGTGGTTCGGACTGTCTCCAACCAGCCATAATGTTGTGAGAGTGAAATTATGTCTAAGTCCAGCTTTGGTACATTAGAAGCAACTCTCAAACTTAACCTAAGCGTTTTTCGAAGCTACTTTTTGGCTAACTTCTTATAGGAACGTCTAGGAGTTCTGAAAATGAACGTGCGCATCTTTCACTCTTTCCGAGGGACTTAGAAGAATTTTGTGATATTTTTTATTAAAATGGTGTATTAGGGTATATATTTAAATATATTTTATGCACTGTATATGAGCTGGCGATTTCGAAGTCTGTGGTTCCGAGAGGGGGTAACCAGGATCACTAATAAAGGTCAAGCCACTTGGCTGCCAGAATGCCCTGCTTCAGCACAGACCAGAAAGGCATTGTGATAAGCGTATCCCCGGTATAGTCAGGGGTTAATGGGAGTCGTCCCCGTCCCCCCAGTATACGCCCTGAACCATGGACCCGGTACTTGTGGTTCGGACTGTCTCCAACCAGCCATAATGTTGTGAGAGTGAAATTATGTCTAAGTCCAGCTTTGGTACATTAGAAGCAACTCTCAAACTTAACCTAAGCGTTTTTCGAAGCTACTTTTTGGCTAACTTCTTATAGGAAGGTCTAGGAGCTCTGAAAATGAACGTGCGCATCTTTCACTCTTCCCGAGGGACTTACTGTAGAATAATTTTGTGATATTTTTTATTAAAATGGTGTATTAGGGTATATATTTAAATATATTTTATGCACTGTATATGAGCCTGCGATTTCTAAGTCTGTGGTTCCGAGAGGGGGTAACCAGGATCACTAATAAAGGTCAAGCCACTTGGCTGCCAGAATGCCCTGCTTCAGCACAGACCAGAAAGGCATTGTGATAAGCGTATCCCTGGTTTAGTCAGGGGTTAATGGGAGTCGTCCCCGTCCCCCCAGTATACGCCCAGAACCATGGACCCGGTACTTGTGGTTCGGACTGTCTCCAACCAGCCATAATGTTGTGAGAGTGAAATTATGTCTAAGTCCAGCTTTGGTACATTAGAAGCATCTCTCAAACTTAACCTAAGCATTTTTCGAAGCTACTTTTTGGCTAACTTCTTATAGGAACGTCTAGGAGCTCTGAAAATGAACGTGCGCATCTTTCACTCTTCCCGAGGGACTTACTGTAGAATAATTTTGTGATATTTTTTATTAAAATGGTGTATTAGGGTATATATTTAAATATATTTTATGCACTGTATATGAGCTGGCGATTTCTAAGTCTGTGGTTCCGAGAGGGGGTAACCAGGATCACTAATAAATGTCAAGCCACTTGGCTGCCAGAATGCCCTGCTTCAGCACAGACCAGAAAGGCATTGTGATAAGCGTATCCCCAGTATAGTCAGGGGTTAATGGGAGTCGTCCCCGTCCCCCCAGTATACGCCCAGAACCATGGACCCGGTACTTGTGGTTCGGACTGTCTCCAACCAGCCATAATGTTGTGAGAGTGAAATTATGTCTATGTCCAGCTTTGGTACATTAGAAGCAACTCTCAAACTTAACCTAAGCGTTTTTCGAAGCTACTTTTTGGCTAACTTCTTATAGGAACGTCTAGGAGCTCTGAAAATGAACGTGCGCATCTTTCACTCTTTGCGAGGGACTTAGAAGAATTTTGTGATATTTTTTATTAAAATGGTGTATTAGGGTATATATTTAAATATATTTTATGCACTGTATATGAGCTGGCGATTTCTAAGTCTGTGGTTCCGAGAGGGGGTAACCAGGCTCACTAATAAAGGTCAAGCCACTTGGCTGCCAGAATGCCCTGCTTCAGCACAGACCAGAAAGGCATTGTGATAAGCGTATCCCCGGTATAGTCAGGGGTTAATGGGAGTCGTCCCCGTCCCCCCAGTATACGCCCAGAACCATGGACCCGGTACTTGTGGTTCGGACTGTCTCCAACCAGCCATAATGTTGTGAGAGTGAAATTATGTCTAAGTCCAGCTTTGGTACATTAGAAGCAACTCTCAAACTTAACCTAAGCGTTTTTCGAAGCTACTTTTTGGCTAACTTCTTATAGGAAGGTCTAGGAGCTCTGAAAATGAACGTGCGCATCTTTCACTCTTCCCGAGGGACTTACTGTAGAATAATTTTGTGATATTTTTTATTAAAATGGTGTATTAGGGTATATATTTAAATATATTTTATGCACTGTATATGAGCTGGCGATTTCTAAGTCTGTGGTTCCGAGAGGGGGTAACCAGGATCACTAATAAAGGTTAAGCCACTTGGCTGCCAGAATGCCCTGCTTCAGCACAGACCAGAAAGGCATTGTGATAAGCGTATCCCTGGTTTAGTCAGGGGTTAATGGGAGTCGTCCCCGTCCCCCCAGTATACGCCCAGAACCATGGACCCGGTACTTGTGGTTCGGACTGTCTCCAACCAGCCATAATGTTGTGAGAGTGAAATTATGTCTAAGTCCAGCTTTGGTACATTAGAAGCAACTCTCAAACTTAACCTAAGCGTTTTTCGAAGCTACTTTTTGGCTAACTTCTTATAGGAACGTCTAGGAGTTCTGAAAATGAACGTGCGCATCTTTCACTCTTTCCGAGGGACTTAGAAGAATTTTGTGATATTTTTTATTAAAATGGTGTATTAGGGTATATATTTAAATATATTTTATGCACTGTATATGAGCTGGCGATTTCGAAGTCTGTGGTTCCGAGAGGGGGTAACCAGGATCACTAATAAAGGTCAAGCCACTTGGCTGCCAGAATGCCCTGCTTCAGCACAGACCAGAAAGGCATTGTGATAAGCGTATCCCCGGTATAGTCAGGGGTTAATGGGAGTCGTCCCCGTCCCCCCAGTATACGCCCTGAACCATGGACCCGGTACTTGTGGTTCGGACTGTCTCCAACCAGCCATAATGTTGTGAGAGTGAAATTATGTCTAAGTCCAGCTTTGGTACATTAGAAGCAACTCTCAAACTTAACCTAAGCGTTTTTCGAAGCTACTTTTTGGCTAACTTCTTATAGGAAGGTCTAGGAGCTCTGAAAATGAACGTGCGCATCTTTCACTCTTCCCGAGGGACTTACTGTAGAATAATTTTGTGATATTTTTTATTAAAATGGTGTATTAGGGTATATATTTAAATATATTTTATGCACTGTATATGAGCTGGCGATTTCTAAGTCTGTGGTTCCGAGAGGGGGTAACCAGGATCACTAATAAAGGTCAAGCCACTTGGCTGCCAGAATGCCCTGCTTCAGCACAGACCAGAAAGGCATTGTGATAAGCGTATCCCTGGTTTAGTCAGGGGTTAATGGGAGTCGTCCCCGTCCCCCCAGTATACGCCCAGAACCATGGACCCGGTACTTGTGGTTCGGACTGTCTCCAACCAGCCATAATGTTGTGAGAGTGAAATTATGTCTAAGTCCAGCTTTGGTACATTAGAAGCATCTCTCAAACTTAACCTAAGCATTTTTCGAAGCTACTTTTTGGCTAACTTCTTATAGGAACGTCTAGGAGCTCTGAAAATGAACGTGCGCATCTTTCACTCTTCCCGAGGGACTTACTGTAGAATAATTTTGTGATATTTTTTATTAAAATGGTGTATTAGGGTATATATTTAAATATATTTTATGCACTGTATATGAGCTGGCGATTTCGAAGTCTGTGGTTCCGAGAGGGGGTAACCAGGATCACTAATAAAGGTCAAGCCACTTGGCTGCCAGAATGCCCTGCTTCAGCACAGACCAGAAAGGCATTGTGATAAGCGTATCCCCGGTATAGTCAGGGGTTAATGGGAGTCGTCCCCGTCCCCCCAGTATACGCCCTGAACCATGGACCCGGTACTTGTGGTTCGGACTGTCTCCAACCAGCCATAATGTTGTGAGAGTGAAATTATGTCTAAGTCCAGCTTTGGTACATTAGAAGCAACTCTCAAACTTAACCTAAGCGTTTTTCGAAGCTACTTTTTGGCTAACTTCTTATAGGAACGTCTATGAGCTCTGAAAATGAACGTGCGCATCTTTCACTCTTTGCGAGGGACTTAGAAGAATTTTGTGATATTTTTTATTAAAATGGTGTATTAGGGTATATATTTAAATATATTTTATGCACTGTATATGAGCTGGCGATTTCTAAGTCTGTGGTTCCGAGAGGGGGTAACCAGGCTCACTAATAAAGGTCAAGCCACTTGGCTGCCAGAATGCCCTGCTTCAGCACAGACCAGAAAGGCATTGTGATAAGCGTATCCCCGGTATAGTCAGGGGTTAATGGGAGTCGTCCCCGTCCCCCCAGTATACGCCCAGAACCATGGACCCGGTACTTGTGGTTCGGACTGTCTCCAACCAGCCATAATGTTGTGAGAGTGAAATTATGTCTAAGTCCAGCTTTGGTACATTAGAAGCAACTCTCAAACTTAACCTAAGCGTTTTTCGAAGCTACTTTTTGGCTAACTTCTTATAGGAAGGTCTAGGAGCTCTGAAAATGAACGTGCGCATCTTTCACTCTTCCCGAGGGACTTACTGTAGAATAATTTTGTGATATTTTTTATTAAAATGGTGTATTAGGGTATATATTTAAATATATTTTATGCACTGTATATGAGCTGGCGATTTCTAAGTCTGTGGTTCCGAGAGGGGGTAACCAGGATCACTAATAAAGGTCAAGCCACTTGGCTGCCAGAATGCCCTGCTTCAGCACAGACCAGAAAGGCATTGTGATAAGCGTATCCCTGGTTTAGTCAGGGGTTAATGGGAGTCGTCCCCGTCCCCCCAGTATACGCCCAGAACCATGGACCTGGTACTTGTGGTTCGGACTGTCTCCAACCAGCCATAATGTTGTGAGAGTGAAATTATGTCTAAGTCCAGCTTTGGTACATTAGAAGCAACTCTCAAACTTAACCTAAGCGTTTTTCGAAGCTACTTTTTGGCTAACTTCTTATAGGAAGGTCTAGGAGCTCTGAAAATGAACGTGCGCATCTTTCACTCTTCCCGAGGGACTTACTGTAGAATAATTTTGTGATATTTTTTATTAAAATGGTGTATTAGGGTATATATTTAAATATATTTTATGCACTGTATATGAGCTGGCGATTTCTAAGTCTGTGGTTCCGAGAGGGGGTAACCAGGATCACTTATAAAGGTCAAGCCACTTGGCTGCCAGAATGCCCTGCTTCAGCACAGACCAGAAAGGCATTGTGATAAGCGTATCCCTGGTTTAGTCAGGGGTTAATGGGAGTCGTCCCCGTCCCCCCAGTATACGCCCAGAACCATGGACCCGGTACTTGTGGTTCGGACTGTCTCCAACCAGCCATAATGTTGTGAGAGTGAAATTATGTCTAAGTCCAGCTTTGGTACATTAGAAGCATCTCTCAAACTTAACCTAAGCATTTTTCGAAGCTACTTTTTGGCTAACTTCTTATAGGAACGTCTAGGAGCTCTGAAAATGAACGTGCGCATCTTTCACTCTACCCGAGGGACTTACTGTAGAATAATTTTGTGATATTTTTTATTAAAATGGTGTATTAGGGTATATATTTAAATATATTTTATGCACTGTATATGAGCTGGCGATTTCTAAGTCTGTGGTTCCGAGAGGGGGTAACCAGGATCACTAATAAAGGTCAAGCCACTTGGCTGCCAGAATGCCCTGCTTCAGCACAGACCAGAAAGGCATTGTGATAAGCGTATCCCTGGTTTAGTCAGGGGTTAATGGGAGTCGTCCCCGTCCCCCCAGTATACGCCCAGAACCATGGACCCGGTACTTGTGGTTCGGACTGTCTCCAACCAGCCATAATGTTGTGAGAGTGAAATTATGTCTAAGTCCAGCTTTGGTACATTAGAAGCAACTCTCAAACTTAACCTAAGCGTTTTTCGAAGCTACTTTTTGGCTACTGCACCGACACACTTTATTCGAGCAAATGCCTGGTTTGTACCTGGCAGAAACCTGGAATCCGCCACTGCTCACCTCTTGCATGCTTCGTTGCGCTTGCCTTCCCAGCCACGGTTCATGCCTGGCTGACGGGGGCCTGATCTTGTTAAATGATAATGAGAATGATTTACTAGGCTGCGATGTTTCGATTGTCCACCAGATGGCATAAACTCATGACTTAAGTAATGTGTGGCCTTTGCAAGTTGTTTCGTTTCCAAAAAAAGTTACTTTATCCCAGTACAGTATGCTATTGTGTAACTTGTCCTTGAGACTGAAGGAATAGTTGCAAAAAATGTATCAATTTAGGCTTTACATACAGTAATGTATTAAATAAAGACAAAGATCATTTTCACTTACACTATTCTACAGAGACATGAGTGAACAAGTGGAGCCCGTGTTCCAAAAACCTGACAGAAGTTATGCTTATTTGATATGGGCCGCTATAAATGCAACAGAGGATAAGATGGCAACAGTTGTTCAAATTTATCAGTATTTTATCGAAAATTATGACTTTTACAGATTTTCGCCAACTCCTCATTTGTGGAAGCATGCAATAAGGAAAAGGTTATGTAGTGACCCCTGTTTTCACCGTATTGAGCCCCAATTTGTTGGAGGGTATTGGTGTGTGTCACAGGGTTTTTCCCGTATCTATGATAATGGAGGCGGCAAAAGGCGAAGGGTCGTGTTAAAACGAAATAAGAAGCGACAGTCCCTGCCAAGCAATGCGCCAGAACCAGAACCAGAACCAGCAGCAGCACCAGCTTATCATCATGGTCCTGCCGTCGGTGACAAATCTGAGATGGATTTCGCAGCCAGTTTTGATGAAGCTTGCATGTACCTAAGCGATTTCCCGCTGACTACAGGTGGGCTAGTCCCTCTGCAAAATGATGAAAGCTGGACTGGAAGTGGGCCGGCGCCAGCGCAAGCTGAATGGGAAATTTAGTAATACTGTACTGTACAGTATGGTGAGTACTGTATTTTTGCCGTATTATTTTGGTGGGGCTGGCTGGGAACTTCTTTAGGGGGCTGACCATTACTGTACATTAAAACTTTTCATTTTGTTTTTCCTCAGAAAAGAAAACGGCTAATGGGGGGATTTCGATGGATTATATTGTACTGTATGCTGATGTTTTCCGGCCATACAGTATACTGTGTAATAAACCCGAATAAATAAAACTACTGTATGCATTTATTCTACAGTACATGTTCAGTAAATTACTGCACATACTGGGGGCGAGATGTGTTTGCAGCAGAGAGAGATTTAATAATATTGTACAGTGAGCAGGGGGTTCCCTGAGCCAGAAATTAATGCTCAGGGAACCCCCCTGCTCCTGATCAATATTATTAAAAATACGGAAAATGCTGCGTCATTACCATAGCGGATAGCCGCTAAGGCAATGAAGGGGTTAACCCACCGTGCCCGCTTTATTGTGTGTAGTGGGGATGGGTGAGGGGGGTATTTGGCCCTTGGTGTGAGTTTAGGACTTGCGGGAGGGGGGGGGGGTTGCGGGTGCACTTAACCCCTTCACGATCGTAGCAGTTAATACCGCTACGGTCATGAAGGGGTTAAGCCCTCCCGCTACCCCACCCCCCCCCCCCCCCCCCGCAAGCCCTCCCCAACCATCGTTGGGGCGAATACCCCATTCACCCACCCTCCCGCTACCCACAATAAAAAAATACACACACACAGCAGCCGCCAAAAAATAAATAAATAAATGACAATAAATACATTGGAAATACATTTTTATTGATAGTGTAGATGTGCAGGGGGTCTCCGGAGCTGAACCGCGGTGGTTTTAGGTCTGGGGACCCCGTGCCCCCCGATATACAGGCCCCTTTAGGGGGTGCCGGTATCCAGCTCTGCGTTAAAAGCCCCGATCACGTGACCGCGGCCTGTAAACCAAGCAGAGCAGAGGGATACCGGCACCCCCTAAAGGGGCCTGTATCTCGGGGGGCACGGGGTCCCCAGACCTGAAACCTGTGCGCTTCTGCTCTGGAGACCCCCTGCACATGTACACTATCAATAAAACACATACAATATACAGTATAAATAAACACTCGTTCTTTACCTTAGCGTCTATGCGCTATGGTAAAGAAGCATCATTTCTGTATTTTAATAATATTGTACAGTGAGCAGGGGGTTCCCTGAGCCAGAAATTAATGCTCAGGGAACCCCCCTGCTCCTGATCAATATTATTAAAAATACGGAAAATGCTGCGTCATTACCATAGCGGATAGCCGCTAAGGCAATGAAGGGGTTAACCCACCGTGCCCGCTTTATTGTGTGTAGTGGGGATGGGTGAGGGGGGTATTTGGCCCTTGGTGTGAGTTTAGGACTTGCGGGAGGGGGGGGGGGGTTGCGGGTGCACTTAACCCCTTCACGATCGTAGCAGTTAATACCGCTACGGTCATGAAGGGGTTAAGCCCTCCCGCTACCCCACCCCCCCCCCCCCCCCCCCGCAAGCCCTCCCCAACCATCGTTGGGGCGAATACCCCATTCACCCACCCTCCCGCTACCCACAATAAAAAAATACACACACACAGCAGCCGCCAAAAAATAAATAAATAAATGACAATAAATACATTGGAAATACATTTTTATTGATAGTGTAGATGTGCAGGGGGTCTCCGGAGCTGAACCGCGGTGGTTTTAGGTCTGGGGACCCCGTGCCCCCCGAGATACAGGCCCCTTTAGGGGGTGCCGGTAGCCCTCTGCTTGGTTTAAAGGTCCCGATCACGTGATCGCGGCCTGTAAACCAAGCAGAGCAGAGGGATACCGGCACCCCCTAAAGGGGCCTGTATCTCGGGGGGCACGGGGTCCCCAGACCTAAAACCTGTGCGCTTCAGCTCCGGAGACCCCCTGCACATGTACACTATCAATAAAAATGTATTTCAAATGTATTTATTGTCATTTATTTATTTATTTATTTATATTTATTTATTAATTGTGCTGCTGCTGCTGCAAGTCGTAAACTCACACCAAGGGCCAAACACCCCCCTCACCCCCAATAAAAAAAAATCACGCACAGCAGCCCCACAATTAATAAATAAATCTAAATAAATAAATAAATAAAATCTATGTAAAACCCCCTCCCCCTATTCTCGCTTTTAAAACGCCCTGCCTTCTCTCTAATCTATGTAAAAAAAACCTCCCCCTATCCCCCTATCCCCCTATTGTGTGTGTGCGTTAAGCTTCCCTGCAAGCTATGTAAAAAAAACCTCCCCCTATTGTGTGTGTGTTTCAATCTGGCTGGCCTGTGTTTCTGAGTGCTGAGTGCTCTGCGTTTAACCAAGCAGAGCAGAGGGATACCGGCACCCCCTAAAGGGGCCTGTATCTCGGGGGGCACGGGGTCCCCAGACCTAAAACCACCGCGGTTCAGCTCCGGAGACCCCCTGCACATGTACACTATCAATAAAAATGTATTTCAAATGTATTTATTGTCATTTATTTATTTATTTATTTATATTTATTTATTAATTGTGCTGCTGCTGCTGCAAGTCGTAAACTCACACCAAGGGCCAAACACCCCCCTCAACCCCAATAAAAAAAAATCACGCACAGCAGCCCCACAATTAATAAATAAATCTAAATAAATAAATAAATAAATAAAGACATGAAGAGAAATAAATACTGTATATACTGTACAGTATATACACTGTATACATATATATATATATATATATATATATATATACAGTATACATATATACACTGTGTATATATACTGTATATATATATATATATATATATATATATATATATATATATATATATATATATATATATATATACATACTGTATGTGAGTGAAAAGAGAAAAAAGTAACCCGTATGGGAGCACTCAGGTATGCAATTGATATATTTGTTTATTTATTTGACACAGTGCAAAAAGGGATGAATAAACAGTACATGATTTAAAAACACTTAAAAAAGAGGCATGGACCCTTAAACACTAATGAACAGCACTAGGGAACGACACACACTGTCAACCCTAAACATGAAAAGGATAGTGACTCAAAAAACACTAGGGAGAATCAAAGTGAATCACAATACAGTAGGTTACTGGGTTTAAAGGCACCTACAGTATACAACGCTAAGGATAATGCACACTACAATACCAAAAAGTATTTTAACCAAGCAAGTAAACCAAAATCAATATATACTGTAAGTAACAACCAGAAAAGACAATTTAAAACCAAACTAACCCTTACAATACCAAGGATTACATCTATCTAATTGTAAAAAACCTTATACAGTACATTATACACAGCATTGTTTAAAAACCCCTTCCCCCCCTAATGTTTCTGTTAAGTAGATTACACTGAAGGGAGAGAGATATAAAGGCCTAAAGCCCCTTCCCCCCTAATGTTTCTGTTAAACAGATTACAGTACATTGAAGGGAGAGAGATTTTACAGAAACACACATTAGGGGGGAGGGGGCTTTAAACAGATTACAGTACATTGAAGGGAGAGAGATGTTTCTGTTACCAGTAAATCTCCCTCCCTGCATTGCTAACCACCCTCACCCCCTACCCACATACCGTTAACCCCCCCCCCCATCCTGGCCATGGCCCCTCCGCTTCTGCAAAACAGACACAAAAATTAAAACATACAAAGTAATGTCCCCTAACCCCTTAATCACCATAGCGGTTATTAACCGCTACAGTCATGAAGGGGTTAACCCACCCTCACCCACCCACCACTCGGGATGCCTACATACCCTCCCACACTAACCCCCCCCCCACCCGTGAGGCCTAACCACCCAATCAGTTCCCACAAGGGAGGCCTACCCACATACCGTTGGGGAAACACCCCACCCCCACCCCAGTACCCACAATAAAAACAGTACAATCACCCACAATAAACAGCATTCTATTTATTAAATACATTACCCACCCCCTGTGCCCCCCCCCCCCCATAAATACAAGATTTATTCTTTTACATTCAGGGTCCATAACGCAGCCCCACGCTAGTCCCCGGTGGGCTGGCAGGGCACCTGGACAGACCTACAGTTTACCAGCAGCATTCCACAGGTTCTGGAGGCCTGCTGGTGGATCCTGCCAGCACCATGGCGCCCAGGTGGTCTCCTTGGGTCACCGTGAGCCTCAATTGGGTCCACACGGTAGGCCCAAGGATGTCTGGGAGCCCCGGGTCAAACCCACAGGTGTCTGCGGGGCCTCGGGTGGTTCCCATGGGGGTCTGGGGAACTCACGGGTGCTCACTACGGGTCCGCGGTGCCCCCACAGAAGTGGGACCACACATCATCATCCCCGCACCTACGGCTCGGAGGTGCCCCCACAGAAGTGGGACCACACATCGTCATGCCCGCAGACTACGGGTCCGCGGTGCCCCCACAGAAGTGGGACCACACATCATCATCCCCGCATGTGTCACCCGTGGAACCACCAGCCTGCTACCCTTTAGGATACCCGAGGATTCCCCGCGGGTGGTCTCCAGAGGTCCCACGCAAAACCACGGAAGTAACCCTGAATGTAAAAAAAATAAACCTGGCCAATACATTCAATACATACACCCTCCCCCCCAACACCTACAGTACAATAATGTGCAAAATAACTATTATCCAGATATGGATAATAGATTAATTGCCCATTATTAAAAACATTAACTAGCATACTGTATACAAATAAATAAAGTACTACTGACCTCATCAATACGAAGTGTCCGATGCCAGCGCCTTCCTTCTCTTGCCCACACAAAACATAGCCAAAACCAAGCCAATACATTGCAATTACATTCAGATATCAATTAACCCCTTAAACACCTTATCGGATAATAACCGCAAAGGTAATTAAGGGGTTAAGCCACACAGGCACGATACCCACCCTTCACCCATGAATTTGTACTGTGGCTTCATCATGCAACTATATATATATATACTGTATATATATACATACAGAGAGACAGAGAGAAAGAGAGAGAGAGAGATATATACAGTATATATATATACACACGTTATATACACACCCATGATAAACCAAATATACAGTACAAATAAATGTAGAAGGGTTATCAAAACCATACTGTTCTACAACCAAACACTTCTCCATACAGATACTACATTAAAATCAATTTCCTTTAAAAATCCTAACTGATCTCACAATCTACTGTACTGTATATGATCACAAACCAATGAAAAAAAAGTCACATTCCAAAATGCATAAAATCTATGCACCATACTGTATACATTCTGCAAATTAATCAAACGTAAACAAAAATCAGTTAGCAATCATTATTTACACCCCTAAACATTTCACACTCAATCAAGAACAATGAGACCATTAACAGATTCACGCCTAGAGCAGAACAATTAAGCCTTTGAAAAAATATAAGTACCGACAAAAATACAACCTTTACAGTACAGTACAACCAAGGCTATCTATCCCTGACCTTCCTCAAACACACAATACAATACCAAGGAATAATACATCTATCTAATTTTAAAATACTTTAAACTCACAAAATAATTAAAAACACATCTAATCCAGCTTTTAAAACATCATCATTTCTTACCCTGAATGTATACTGTACAGTATATCTCTCTAGACATATATATTGTACATACATACATACAGTGGCAAGAAATGATATACCACAAGCAAAAAAAAAATACACAGGTTAAAAAACCTTTTGAAATAATGAACAAGTTAAATAAAATACATTTCTTTACTGTAGTTCACTTACCATTACTTGCCCCCACCGACTCCCGTTGCCCAGCTTACTCACGAACCAATCCACGATCAGGAACCCATAAAATAATAAACCATTGAAAATAATAAACATTAAACTAAAAATCCAAACCAATCCACGGGTCTTCTACTTGTAATACACCTTCATCTGTATTCTTCTTTCTTCTATCTCCTTCCGGGCGGGGCAGGGCGTGGTCTTCTTTCCATCATCGGCCACGCCCTTGTCTTTTTCCTTCTCCGGAGGTCCTTCCTCCGCGGCGTCTGGCTGCAAAATGAGACGACATAGGCTTTTAAAGGCCTATGACGTCACATTTTGCGTCATGGTTCCCACGGTCCTGATTGGACCGTGAAAACCATGTGTGTTGGCCGATAATAAAAAAATGATGACGTCACTTAAAGGGAATGAAAGCACAGCCAATCAGAATGGCTTTGCTTCAATTGCCTTTAAGATGACGTCATGAAAAGGCACATGGTCGTGCACACATGGTACTAGAGCCAATCAGAGCGTGGGAACTTTATGCCTACTCTGATTGGCTCTGGTATACCATGTGTCAGGGGCTTGGGGGAGAAAGGATGTGACGTCAATGAAAACCTGTCACGTGGTACGGTAGCCAATCAGAGCGTGGGAACTTTATCCTTATTGACGTCACATCCTTTCTCCCCCAAGCCCCTGACACATGGTATACCAGAGCCAATCAGAGTAGGGATAAAGTTCCCACGCTCTGATTGGCTCTGGTATACCATGTGTCAGGGGCTTGGGGGAGAAAGGATGTGACGTCAATAAGGATAAAGTTCCCACGCTCTGATTGGCTACCGTACCACGTGACAGGTTTTCATTGACGTCACATCCTTTCTCCCCCAAGCCCCTGACACATGGTATACCAGAGCCAATCAGAGTAGGCATAAAGTTCCCACGCTCTGATTGGCTCTAGTACCATGTGTGCACGACCATGTGCCTTTTCATGACGTCATCTTAAAGGCAATTGAAGCAAAGCCATTCTGATTGGCTGTGCTTTCATTCCCTTTAAGTGACGTCATCATTTTTTTATTATCGGCCAACACACATGGTTTTCACGGTCCAATCAGGACCGTGGGAACCATGACGCAAAATGTGACGTCATAGGCCTTTAAAAGCCTATGTCGTCTCATTTTGCAGCCAGACGCCGCGGAGGAAGGACCTCCGGAGAAGGAAAAAGACAAGGGCGTGGCCGATGATGGAAAGAAGACCACGCCCTGCCCCGCCCGGAAGGAGATAGAAGAAAGAAGAATACAGATGAAGGTGTATTACAAGTAGAAGACCCGTGGATTGGTTTGGATTTTTAGTTTAATGTTTATTATTTTCAATGGTTTATTATTTTATGGGTTCCTGATCGTGGATTGGTTCGTGAGTAAGCTGGGCAACGGGAGTCGGTGGGGGCAAGTAATGGTAAGTGAACTACAGTAAAGAAATGTATTTTATTTAACTTGTTCATTATTTCAAAAGGTTTTTTAACCTGTGTATTTTTTTTTTGCTTGTGGTATATCATTTCTTGCCACTGTATGTATGTATGTACAATATATATGTCTAGAGAGATATACTGTACAGTATACATTCAGGGTAAGAAATGATGATGTTTTAAAAGCTGGATTAGATGTGTTTTTAATTATTTTGTGAGTTTAAAGTATTTTAAAATTAGATAGATGTATTATTCCTTGGTATTGTATTGTGTGTTTGAGGAAGGTCAGGGATAGATAGCCTTGGTTGTACTGTACTGTAAAGGTTGTATTTTTGTCGGTACTTATATTTTTTCAAAGGCTTAATTGTTCTGCTCTAGGCGTGAATCTGTTAATGGTCTCATTGTTCTTGATTGAGTGTGAAATGTTTAGGGGTGTAAATAATGATTGCTAACTGATTTTTGTTTACGTTTGATTAATTTGCAGAATGTATACAGTATGGTGCATAGATTTTATGCATTTTGGAATGTGACTTTTTTTTCATTGGTTTGTGATCATATACAGTACAGTAGATTGTGAGATCAGTTAGGATTTTTAAAGGAAATTGATTTTAATGTAGTATCTGTATGGAGAAGTGTTTGGTTGTAGAACAGTATGGTTTTGATAACCCTTCTACATTTATTTGTACTGTATATTTGGTTTATCATGGGTGTGTATATAACGTGTGTATATATATATACTGTATATATCTCTCTCTCTCTCTTTCTCTCTGTCTCTCTGTATGTATATATATACAGTATATATATATATAGTTGCATGATGAAGCCACAGTACAAATTCATGGGTGAAGGGTGGGTATCGTGCCTGTGTGGCTTAACCCCTTAATTACCTTTGCGGTTATTATCCGATAAGGTGTTTAAGGGGTTAATTGATATCTGAATGTAATTGCAATGTATTGGCTTGGTTTTGGCTATGTTTTGTGTGGGCAAGAGAAGGAAGGCGCTGGCATCGGACACTTCGTATTGATGAGGTCAGTAGTACTTTATTTATTTGTATACAGTATGCTAGTTAATGTTTTTAATAATGGGCAATTAATCTATTATCCATATCTGGATAATAGTTATTTTGCACATTATTGTACTGTAGGTGTTGGGGGGGAGGGTGTATGTATTGAATGTATTGGCCAGGTTTATTTTTTTTACATTCAGGGTTACTTCCGTGGTTTTGCGTGGGACCTCTGGAGACCACCCGCGGGGAATCCTCGGGTATCCTAAAGGGTAGCAGGCTGGTGGTTCCACGGGTGACACATGCGGGGATGATGATGTGTGGTCCCACTTCTGTGGGGGCACCGCGGACCCGTAGTCTGCGGGCATGACGATGTGTGGTCCCACTTCTGTGGGGGCACCTCCGAGCCGTAGGTGCGGGGATGATGATGTGTGGTCCCACTTCTGTGGGGGCACCGCGGACCCGTAGTGAGCACCCGTGAGTTCCCCAGACCCCCATGGGAACCACCCGAGGCCCCGCAGACACCTGTGGGTTTGACCCGGGGCTCCCAGACATCCTTGGGCCTACCGTGTGGACCCAATTGAGGCTCACGGTGACCCAAGGAGACCACCTGGGCGCCATGGTGCTGGCAGGATCCACCAGCAGGCCTCCAGAACCTGTGGAATGCTGCTGGTAAACTGTAGGTCTGTCCAGGTGCCCTGCCAGCCCACCGGGGACTAGCGTGGGGCTGCGTTATGGACCCTGAATGTAAAAGAATAAATCTTGTATTTATGGGGGGGGGGGGGGCACAGGGGGTGGGTAATGTATTTAATAAATAGAATGCTGTTTATTGTGGGTGATTGTACTGTTTTTATTGTGGGTACTGGGGTGGGGGTGGGGTGTTTCCCCAACGGTATGTGGGTAGGCCTCCCTTGTGGGTAGTTAGTGGGTGAGGGTTGAGGGTGGTTAGGCCTCACGGGGTGGGGGGTTAGAGTGGGAGGGTATGTACAGTAGGCGTCCCAAGTGGTGGGTGAGGGCGGGTTAACCCCTTCATGACTGTAGCGGTTAATAACCGCTATGGTGATTAAGGGGTTAGGGGACATTACTTTGAAAGTGTTATTTTTTTTCTCTGTTTTACTGTACAGCAGCGGAGGTTGCCATGGGTAGTGGGTAGTGTATTGAATGTATTTATTGGTTATTATGCGTTAACCCCTTCATTACCTTAGCGGCTATACGCTATGCTAATGAAGCCTCGTTTCTGAACTTTTAATAATATTGTGCAGGAGCAGGGGGTCCCCTGAGATTAGATTTCTGTCTCAGGGAACCCCCTGCTCACTCTACAATATTATTAAAAAGACAGAAATGCTGCTTCTTTACCATAGCGCATAGCCGCTAAGCTAAAGAATGATTCTTTAATGATGTGTGTGTTTTATTCACAGTGTAGATGTTCTCCGGAGCTGAAGCGCACAGGTTTCAGGTCTGGGGACCCCGTGCCCCCCGAGATACAGGCCCCTTTAGGGGGTGCCGGTATCCCTCTGCTCTGCTTGGTTTACAGGCCGCGGTCACGTGATCGGACCTTTAAACCAAGCAGAGGGCTACCGGCACCCCCTAAAGGGGCCTGTATCTCGGGGGGCACGGGGTCCCCAGACCTAAAACCTGTGCGGTTCAGCTCCAGAGACCCCCTGCACATCTACACTATCAATAAAAATGTATTTCCAATGTATTTATTGTCATTTATTTATTTATTTTTTGGCGGCTGCTGTGTGTGATTATTTTTTATTGTGTTTAGCGGGGGTGGGTGACGGGGTTTATAAATGTGAGTTTATAAATAAAATAAAGAATATTATTTATAGGGGCCTTAGAACAGAAGTTCCCACGCCAATTGCGCGCTCATTGCTCTTTTGTTACAATGTTGCTGGTCTTGCGGGTTTGCAGTCTGGCAGCAAAAAGCAGTTTGTACTGTAGTACTGTGTGTGAGATAAAGTAACCAGTTCTTTTATTGCTGAAGTCGCCACTAAAAACTTTTATTTACAAATACAGTACAAAAACCGTGCAACACACAACAACATTCAGTATCCTTTGTTTAAGTACAGCAGGTACTATAGGGTAAAACATGTACTGTACAGTACAGCACAACATTACAGTATGGTCTCACTGAAAGTCCTCCCCATTTTCCAGCCATGGCCGATGCCTTGCATGGCGCAAAACGCCATTAATGCAGTCTCTAACGCCTCTCATTACAGGATCTGTAACAGGGTAATAGCGCTGCATTTCTTCCACAATCTTTTTCCTTAAATTGGCAGGAAGGGCATTTTTTTGGCGATTCCCATCATAGTTCACTTTGAACACCCACTCGCAGTACAATGTGTAGGGAACATGGTGTTTAAATATGATCAAGGCATACTTGTGTGGTATACCAGCACTCCTCACCCTATACTTCTCCCTCAGCGCCGGTGTCAGATCGCACAGGGAGATGTCGGGCACTGTTTGTATGCGAGCGGGTGTAGGAAGTCTTTTGGGAGCGGGTGTACTTGAGGCGATGGGCAATGGTAGGGTGTCTGGGAGGAAGCTTTCCTCCGGTAGTGGTCGCCGGGTTGTCTCCTGGCGTGGTCTAGATGGGGTTGTCATGTCCTCCTCAATAGCATAGTACACTGTATCTTCTGGTGGAGGGTGTGTGCTTGGTGATGGAAGGGGGTCGAAGGTACCATGCATCACATCCATGTCACCCCCCTGCTCCAGCATCGGGGAAACAGGGGCATTAACACCGAGCAAATAATGTATGCCCGCTATGTCTGCCTCTATCTTGTCCATCCGTTGATCCATCCGTTGCTCCATATGTAGCATCCGTTGATCCAGCCGTTGCTCCATATGTAGCACCGACTCCAGAAGCAGATCTAGCTTTGCCAGCACACTAGAATTCCCGGGGAGATCCACACTTAGCCCATTCAGGATCCGGTCCAACGAGCTGCTTGTGCATGGCATCTGGAGATCTGGGGGGATGGGTGCAACGGAGGATGAGATGGGGGTTCCCTGGAGAGAAGCGGCATCGATGGAGAGTGGAAGAGGTGACCTGGGGATGCCCGGTACAGGAGAAGCTGCAGCGTGGTGGAAGAGGGATGGAGAAGGTGACCGCTGGATTTCCGGGAGAGAAGCAGAGTCGTCCAAGAGCAAAGGAGACAGTGACCCGTTGATTTCAGAGGCAGCAGCATCTTCAGATGGAACCGGAGAAGATGGGGGTGGAGAAGCCGGGCTGAAGATTTCCGGGACAGCTACAGCAGAGTCGTCGAAGCATATGGGAGCAAGTGGTCTGCGGATTCGGTGAGTTGGCTGCCATGCGTCTTGCGAACCGAGCACAGTACCGTATTTCTTCTTCACATAATAAGGCTGACGTGTTTTAAAAGCCTTAGCCTTTGGGGTCAGCAGAAGGTTTTCTTTGTTGGCCTTAGCCTGTCGCTTTGCCTTTGGCTTGGGAACGGTAACTGCCTTTCTTTTTTTCAGTGTGGCAGGCACAGCAGAGGTGAGATGATTCTTTCTTCCATAGAACCGGGGCTGCTCCATGTAAGCGGGAGGCACAATGCAGTATCTGGACAATGCCTCAGATAAAGATCAGCAAGTGGTGGGCTATGCAACGTGTACAACCTTTTATGCATGGTGGCCAGGTACAGGTGTTGAAAGTGGGTGGTCTGTTATGTGAGTCATTAACATATAAATACACCATCCATTTTGTGGATTCACTGCACATTGAATACACATCGACTAAACATCGAATACACATTCTTGTGTTTGTATTTCTTTCTACAGTACTCGCAGCAATGCCTGTTAAGAAGATTTCAAAGGATCTCAGCATGAGAATGAAGGAGATGTACACGAGCGGACAACGAATTGCAGATATCCAGCGCTGGTTAACTGCTTCTGGCCTCGTTGTGCCATCAAGCACTGTGTGCTATCATGCACAAGGAAAAAACAGAGACCGCAAAAAGGCACCAAGGGTAACAAATGCGTAAGTATACTGTATTTATAAAACTTAACCAAAAAAAATATAGAAAACTGTAGTGTACATCTACAGTATACCGTATTTATATAGTATATTTATTATATTACAACAGTATATACTGTAGTGTACTGTATGTGTGGTCAATTTATATTTTTTGTGCAGCAGTATACACTTTTGGTATATTGCAATTCATCTGACAACGGAATATACAGTATATGATGTGTATTTATTATGATATAACAACAGTATACCGTATTTATATAGTATATTTATTATATTACAACAGTATATACTGTAGTGTACTGTATGTGTGGTCAATTTATATTTTTTGTGCAGCAGTATACACTTTTGGTATATTGCAATTCATCTGACAACGGAATATTTATATAGTATATTTATATTACAACAGTACTGTATACTGTATATTTTGTCTATTTATATTTATAGTACAGCAGTATACATTTTTTGTATATTTATATTTACTGTATATTACAACATTACATGTACAGTATACAGTATACATTTTATATTGCTGCATATTAATAACACAATATAATTTCTTTGCATTGTAGGGAGACTACTCTTCTGGTGGACAGAATAAGTGAGGAGAATGATGAGAGGAGCGCATTAAGGGTTAAAAACACTCTTCAGGAAAACCACAATCTGACTGTATCCGAGAGCAGCATAAAGAAGATGAGACGCAGAATTGGATGGAAATATGGACGTGTGAGGTTAGTAGTGGACAGTACAGGAGGTACTGTACTGTAAAGTAAAAATGTTGTTTTGCAAACTGTACTGCGCTGTGACGCTAACATTTTTTATTCATTGTCATTACAGAGCGTACCCCATGATACGGGACGCAAACAAAATCAAAAGAGTGCTCCAGGCCCAGGCATGGATCGACAGCGGTGAGACTTTCCAGGATTGCATCTTCACTGATGAGTCTACTGTGTCGCTGGAGAGATTTGCAAGATTTGCGTTCCACAAAAAAGGCCGCATAACTTTGAAGCCACGGCCAAAACACCCTGTGAAGCTGCATGTGTGGGGTGCCATCTCTAGGCGTGGACCGGGATGCATTGTCGTCTTTGAAGGTACAATTTCTCAAATATAATGCCGCCTAATGCACTGTACTTGACTAGTGTTGCCTTACCGTATGCACTGTACTGTACTATTGAGCACTTTTCTTTTCTTGCTATAGGAATCATGAATAAAGATTTCTTCCAAGACAACATTGTGCCCGTGATAGTGCGATACATCACACAAGACTTTCCCAATGGTCATCGCTTTTACCAGGACAATGATCCCAAGCACACCGCGTCGACGGCGCATATCCTTGAGCGCGGCATCAACTGGGTGAAGACGCCAGCGGAGTAAGTGTAGTAGACCGTGTCCCATTTATATGTTCCCCACTGTTTTTACTGTGTACTCTATCTCTTAAACTAATTGTCCTTTCTTTCCAATCACAGATCACCAGACTTCAATCCGATCGAAATGGTCTGGCATCAGCTGAAGGACCACATCCGTAAAGTGGCGAAACCCTCCAAGAAGGACGAGTTGTATACAGCCATAATGAGTTTTTGGAACGATGTACTCACCGAGGAACGATGCAATAAATATATAGACCATATTGCCACTGTGTTGCCCATTGTCATCGCGCGCAATGGACAAGCATCAGGAAAGTAGTACAGTGCTGTAGTATTGTACAGTAGGTACACTATGATACAGGTAAGTATGGCACAGATTTTAGCTTTCCCAATAGTCAGAGTTTACAGTAGTTCCAGTATACAGTACAGTAGACTAGTTTGACATACTACAGTAACTGCCTACTAACTGCTCCATTTTTTCTTTCCAGAGAAAGCTGCACCAGCCACCTACTGTACAGTAGGTCTACCATAATACAGTACGCACATACAGTACAGTACAGTAACTAAACAAAGTTTTTGTTTTCTTGTCGTTCCAGGAAAAAGGGTGCACCAGGGTGGAGGGGGGGCCTTGTGTTCGTCAAATCTGCTTGTGCAGTCAAATGTACAGTATATAAACAGCAGTAATGATGTACACAAAACCTCTCCTCTCTCAATGAACTACTGTACCGCAGACACAATGAGGATACTGTTACAGTATGAAGGGAAAAAGAACAGGATGGGTTATTTAACATTACAGTATACTGTGCAATATTTATACTGTATATTTATATATACTGTATTTTTATTCTAAAGGTATTCGAGAATGTACTCTACTGTATGAGGACCTGGTGACTTTCAACCCTCTCAGACCCACAGAAAGGATTATTTCACATCACTGTATATTTATCCTGTATATTTTCAGTAATTTAGAAGCAGTGGCTGTTCTGAACAGCCCAGGGCCAGATTAACAAAACAATGGCTTGGATTGGATTAGCCAGACGATTGATGCTTGGCCAGGGAGGGATTAAAATCTCTAAGGGAGGGGGTGGGTGGTGTAGCTGTAGGATTGTACTGTGTCAGTATTTCCAACGCCAGGTCACCCTAATAATTGCATGAATAAACCCCCAAAGACAAGGCCCAAATATACTAGTACAGTATACTGTACAGTACTGTAAAGTATGTATTATTGTGTGTTGATGTTTTGAATTGCTGTTAACTTGAAAAGTTTCACCATTGTATTGTACTGTATTTGTAAATAAAAGTATTTTGTGGCGACTTCAGCAATAAAAGAACTGGTTAATTTATCTCACATAAAGTACGTGAATACGACCGCAATCACCATTGTACAGTAAATGGGTGCATAGGATGGAACGACAGGTGCTAAAGGGGTATACAGTAAATATGATACTGTATTTATCAGTATTGATCAAAGAGAGTTGATCAGAAGGATTCCCCTTATAAAGTATACAGCACTCTATTGTCATTCATACAGTACAGTATACTGTAGTAAAGGGTAGACAACACATGGTCTTGCAGTATACTGTATTACTAAAAATCTGTCAGGTTGACCAGAATCACTGCGGATATCGGAAAATAATACAATTTTATTAATTCTACGTACTGTATATAAGGGGAATCCTTCTGATCAACTCTCTTTGATCAACACTGATAAATACAGTACAGTAATTTATCTCACACTCAGTACTACAAACTGCTTTTTGCTTGCAATAAACAAACAAACAGGGAAGCGCTACTGTATACTGTATGAGTTAGGATCAGGCCCAGCAGCCACTTTATGTTGAAAACCACATATGAAATGAGCATAAATTTGCATGAATAATTACACAAAAATATATAAAATAAATAGCACAAGTCTCTGACAGAGAGAAATTGTCCAGGTGGTGTGGATACAGGTTAATGCCCCTGTCTGATAGGACAGACTCGGGCAAGAATGGCCTGTGAGAGGTGAAAATCCAGAATGGTAGCTGGGATGGAAAGCGCTACCAACTGTGCAGGTATTGAAGTGTGTAGAAATGGGAAGGTGCCGTAGGCATCAAATGTGGAAAGCGCTCACCCAGACTTCATACAGTACACTGCGCTTTTTGCTTGCATACTGCAAAGCCGCAAGACCAGCAACATTGTAAAAAAAGAGCAAAAAAAAGAGCAATGAGCGCGAAATTGGCGTGGGAACTTCTGTTCTAGGGCCCCTAGAAATAATATTCTTTATTTTAGTTATAAACTCACATTTATATATAAAGTATATATTTATTTCTCTTCATGTACTGTATTTATTTAGATTTATTTATTAATTGTGGAGCTGCTGTGCGTGAGGGGCCATGGCCAGGATGGGGGGGGGGGGGGGGGTAACGGTACAGTATGTGGGTAGGGGGTGAGGGTGGTTAGACCTCACAGTACATTATGCACATTGGGCCCCCCTCCTCCCCACATTTACATACTGTACTGTACACTACACGACATCAATGCAGGGAGGGTTTACCAATGCAGGGAGGGTTTACCAATGCAGGTAAGGCTTTAGGCCTTTATATCTCTCTCCCTTCAGTGTAATCTACTTAACAGAAACATTAGGGGGGGAAGGGGCTTTAGGCCTTTATATCTCTCTCCCTTCAGTGTAATCTGCTTAACACAAACATTAGGGGGGAAGGGGTTTTTAAACAATGCTGTGTATAATGTACTGTATAAGGTTTTTTACAATTAGATAGATGTAATCCTTGGTATTGTAAGGGTTAGTTTGGTTTTAAATTGTCTTTTCTGGTTGTTACTTACAGTATATATTGATTTTGGTTTACTTGCTTGGTTAAAATACTTTTTGGTATTGTAGTGTGCATTATCCTTAGCGTTGTA
>NW_027454211.1:12500-93485 GCF_040206685.1 Ascaphus truei | reverse complement strand
GAGAAAGGGGAGCGGGGGGGGGAGAAAGGGGAGCGGGGGGGGTGGGAGAAAGGGGAGCGGGGGGGGGAGAAAGGGGAGCGGGGGGGGAGAAAGGGGAGCGGGGGGGAGAAAGGGGAGCGGGGGGGAGAAAGGGGAGCGGGGGGGAGAAATGGGAGCGGGGGGGAGAAAGGGGAGCGGGGGGGGAGAAAGGGGAGCGGGGGGGGGGAGAAAGGGGAGCGGGGGGGGGAGAAAGGGGAGCGGGGGGTAGAAAGGGGAGCGGGGGGGGGAGAAAGGGGAGCGGGGGGGGGGAGAAAGGGGAGTGGGGGGGGGGAGAAAGGGGAGCGGGGGGGGAGAAAGGGGAGCGGGGGGGGGAGAAAGGGGAGCGGGGGGGAGAAAGGGGAGCGGGGGGGGGGGGAAGGGGAGTGGGGGGGGGGAAAGGGGAGTGGGGGGGGTGGAGAGCGGTGGGCATATGTATTGTCATAATTTATGTATGGGCATTTCCCCCCCCCCCCCGTTCCCCGTGACTCCCCCCCTCCGTTCCCTGTGACTCGCGCTCCCCCCCCCGGCGGCCGCTTGGTCCCCCGATGTGCCGTCCTGCTGAGTGAGGCGTGCAGGCGGCTGCAGGAAGCGCCCTGTGTGGGCCTAAGACTCACGCTCCCCCCCCCCCCCCGGCGCCCGCTCGATGTGGCGTCTGGCTGAGCGGCGGTAGGAAGCGCCCTGTGTGGGCCTGAGGCTGAGGCGGGACGCGCAGTGGGCCTGAGGCTGAGGCGGGACGCGCAGTGGGCCTGAGGCTGAGGCGGGACGCGCAGTGGGCCTGAGGCTGAGGCGGGACGCGCAGTGGGCCTGAGGCTGAGGCGGGACGCGCAGTGGGCCTGAGGCTGAGGCGGGACGCACAGTGACTTACCTGAGCGGGTGGTAGCGCCGGGGAGGTAAGGGAGCGGCTGGGGTAGGAGGGCCGCGCTTCCCGTCCGGAGCCAGTGCAGGATGGCGCACGTGAGGGGGGGGGGGAGGGGGG
Organism: Ascaphus truei; assembly: GCF_040206685.1. Classification (NCBI taxonomy): domain Eukaryota; kingdom Metazoa; phylum Chordata; class Amphibia; order Anura; family Ascaphidae; genus Ascaphus; species Ascaphus truei. The sequence continues at coordinate 92,491 of NW_027454211.1, read as the reverse complement.
CGGACAGAGGGTGTGTGTGTGTGTATAGAGCTGCTGTGTTGTGTGTGTGTGTGTGTGTGTATAGAGCTGCTGTGTTGTGTGTGTGTGTGTATAGAGCTGCTGTGTTGTGTGTGTGTGTGTATAGAGCTGCTGTGTTGTGTGTGTGTGTGTGTGTATAGAGCTGCTGTGTTGTGTGTGTGTGTGTGTGTGTGTATAGAGCTGCTGTGTTGTGTGTGTGTGTGTGTGTGTGTGTGTGTGTGTATAGAGCTTCTGTGTTGTGTGTGTGTGTGTGTATAGAGCTGCTGTGTTGTGTGTGTGTGTGTATAGAGCTGCTGTGTTGTGTGTGTGTGTGTGTGTGTGTGTGTGTGTATAGAGCTGCTGTGTTGTGTGTGTGTGTGTGTGTGTATAGAGCTGCTGTGTTGTGTGTGTGTGTGTGTGTGTGTGTGTGTGTGTATAGAGCTGCTGTGTTGTGTGTGTGTGTGTGTATAGAGCTGCTGTGTTGTGTGTGTGTGTGTGTGTGTGTGTATAGAGCTGCTGTGTTGTGTGTGTGTGTGTGTGTGTATAGAGCTGCTGTGTTGTGTGTGTGTGTGTGTGTGTGTGTGTATAGAGCTGCTGTGTTGTGTGTGTATAGAGCTGCTGTGTTGTGTGTGTGTGTGTGTGTGTATAGAGCTGCTGTGTTGTGTTTGTGTGTGTGTATAGAGCTGCTGTGTTGTGTGTGTGTGTGTGTGTGTATAGAGCTGCTGTGTTGTGTGTGTGTGTGTGTGTGTGTATAGAGCTGCTGTGTTGTGTGTGTGTGTGTATAGAGCTGCTGTGTTGTGTGTGTGTGTGTGTGTGTATAGAGCTGCTGTGTTGTGTGTGTGTGTGTGTGTGTGTATAGAGCTGCTGTGTTGTGTGTGTGTGTGTGTGTGTATAGAGCTGCTGTGTTGTGTGTGTGTGTGTGTGTGTGTATAGAGCTGCTGTGTTGTGTGTGTGTGTGTGTGTGTGTATAGAGCTGCTGTGTTGTGTGTGTGTGTGTGTGTATAGAGCTGCTGTGTTGTGTGTGTGTGTGTGTGTATAGAGCTGCTGTGTTGTGTGTGTGTGTGTGTGTATAGAGCTGCTGTGTTGTGTGTGTGTGTGTGTATAGAGCTGCTGTGTTGTGTGTGTGTGTGTGTATAGAGCTGCTGTGTTGTGTGTGTGTGTGTGTGTGTATAGAGCTGCTGTGTTGTGTGTGTGTGTGTGTGTGTGTATAGAGCTGCTGTGTTGTGTGTGTGTGTGTGTGTGTATAGAGCTGCTGTGTTGTGTGTGTGTGTGTGTGTGTGTATAGAGCTGCTGTGTTGTGTGTGTGTGTGTGTGTGTGTATAGAGCTGCTGTGTTGTGTGTGTGTGTGTGTGTATAGAGCTGCTGTGTTGTGTGTGTGTGTGTGTGTATAGAGCTGCTGTGTTGTGTGTGTGTGTGTGTGTATAGAGCTGCTGTGTTGTGTGTGTGTGTGTGTATAGAGCTGCTGTGTTGTGTGTGTGTGTGTGTATAGAGCTGCTGTGTTGTGTGTGTGTGTGTGTGTATAGAGCTGCTGTGTTGTGTGTGTGTGTGTGTGTGTGTATAGAGCTGCTGTGTTGTGTGTGTGTGTGTGTGTGTGTGTGTGTGTGTGTGTGTGTGTGTGTGTGTGTGTGTGTGTGTGTGTGTGTGTGTGTGTGTGTGTGTGTGTGTATAGAGCTGCTGTGTTGTGTGTGTGTGGGCCGTCACGTAACAAGAAAAAAATGGGTGTATATAGCGCTAAAAAATCTTGTGCAGTGACAATAATGTTATAATGTGATAGTGCACACAATAAAATATAAATATATAATAATAAACTTAGGCTGCCAGGTGATACCAACTCCAAGACAGGTTGGAAAAACAAGACAAATAATAAACAATACAGACCGGCGCCAATTAGTCCAAGGTGATACTAATGTCCAGCACTGAAAGAGTCTCAGAATAGTAGATAGCTGCAGTAGTATCTTCACAGCTTGTCTTCAATGATTGGACTCCATATGTATGTGCATGGGAGAAAAAATAGACAAAGAAAACATATCATAGTGCAGTATGCAAACAACCAAACATGCAGGACAAACAGGACAAGACAAACACTACATAAAACAGGCTCACCCCCTGAAGAAGTGCGCATGCGCACGAAACGCGTTGGGCAGATTTGCATTTTGAGTGTGGCAGAGGACTGGTAGTGACTGCGGGAGCCTTGCAGCCAAGTGAAAGGAAATTCGGCGATTGCACCCGCCTCCTAGCAGCGGATTTCCGGATTGAGCTTGACAGACAGCACCAGGAGCTCCACGAGATCCGTCAAGCCGCGTGGTGTGACGTGCTTCTGGTCACGGAGAGAGAGAGATCCCTGGAGGTCTGAGGACTGAAAAAACGGAGCTGCTGCCGGTTACCATCTATCCTTACACCCCTGCTTATGTCCTGTGGCAGTACTGTAAGTAGGATTCCGGTTTTTACCCACCGGATCCCACGTGTGCTACCTCATCATTTTCATTTTAATTGTGTTAATAAATACTTTATTGTAGGATTAGTCAGCCTTGCCTGTTTTATGTAGTGTTTGTCTTGTCCTGTTTGTCCTGCATGTTTGGTTGTTTGCATACTGCACTATGATATGTTTTCTTTGTCTATTTTTTCTCCCATGCACATACATATGGAGTCCAATCATTGAAGACAAGCTGTGAAGATACTACTGCAGCTATCTACTATTCTGAGACTCTTTCAGTGCTGGACATTAGTATCACCTTGGACTAATTGGCGCCGGTCTGTATTGTTTATTATCGGTTAAAGCCTTACTTCACAAATGTAGTAAAGTGCTTTAAAACATTTTTTTGATTTCAACCTTCCCCAGCGATCGCATCTGTCTATCTAAACCTTGTGTCGCCCTGCTCCTTACTTCCCTTCTCCTTTCCCACTCAACCTGTCTTCACCAACCTACTAACACTTCTCTACCTCCTTTGATACCTAACCTACCAAGTCCTACTTCACGTCCCCCTTCACTCCACTTCCAGTCACCACTCCCACTATCTAACTTGCACATTTCTATAGCTTTCTGATTTCCTCACTTCTCCACATTTATTCTTCTTTCTTTCTAGCTCCCTACTTCCTCTCCTCCTTGCTCTCCCCTCTACCACTTCCTTACTACTTGCTGCATCCCTACCCCACTTTAAATTCAAGTCTACTTCCTTACTCCTTCTTATAGTATTGTCTCCTTAAATGTCTCCACTTCGGCTTATTTCCTCTCATCTACTTGCTTTTATCCTGTTACTAACTCCCTCTCTATCACTCACCCTGCCCTTACTCGCTTAATGGTTCTGCCGCTACGGCGCTATACTAATTCCCTTCCCGTATGTCTTTCTATTCTTCCCAGACTCAAAATTCAAAAAGCCCGCGTCGGGCCGGTGAGATGACTAATCCAGGCCTGTGCGGGTCATCCGGCGCATTCTGGACGCCTTGATGGGCTTACGGCTGTCCTTGGTCTTGCTGGTGACGTCATCTGGTCGCGCCGGTGGGAGCTGGTTCCGCGCCACCTCCAAGATGGCGCCGCTCCTTCCGGGGCACAGCTGTGATGCGTATCCGGGGGGCGGCCATTTTGGAAGACGTCTCTCACCAGTGCGGAGGTGCGTGCGCCCGCTCCTGTTTCCCGCTCACCGCTCTCTTCCTGCTCCTGCGGTTCACTGTGGATTCCTGCCTTCTAGAGCTGCTTCGCCATCTTGTGTCGGGGGCCGCCATCATCAGAAAGGTAGGCCGCAAATTTTCTCACCAGGGATTCAGTTTCAGCGCAGGTTGCTTGATCACTGGACATCTGTAGTTGGGGTGTCGGAGATCACCGCTCTTTCACTCGGGGTGAGTTTCTTTATTTGGTGACAGCTTCACCGTGGCCGGGGACCAGACCTCAAGTAGGGGGACGAGAACTGGAGGAGAAGCAAAGAAACACAGGTTGCTGAGGCCATGACACCGAGGGATTAGCCTGATACACTACAGGGGTGAACAAAGCCGGGACAGACTCTGGTTATGCATAGTATATGTTAGGTTTTATTCATTCAAGCTCAGGAAGAGCGAGGCAGGAGTGGGGGGGAGTGACCTGCTTCAAAAATCCGCATGGGCCACGCACTAGGGGGGAGGAGGGTGGATCTCCTGGGCCCTAGTGAAGTCCTTTGGGACTGGACGCGGTGGGTGAATGAACTTCATCCCACGTTTCCTCCGGACGGTTGGAGAGGAGTCCAGCTTCCCAAAGGCGGTGATCTCGTCAAGGAGGCGACGTCGCCGAGACGACGAGAATTCTACTGTCTTTTGTCTTGTCTAGTGTTTGTTGTGTCCCCCCAGGTGTACCCTCTTGTGTGCTCCCCCTTGTGTATTGCTGTAGGTGGTGAAGTGAGGTATTGCAGTTCGAGAAGAAGAGGAGGTCGGGATTGTGGTCCAGGTGCATCAATCAAGAACAGATATCGGCAGCAAAGTCATCTCATACTTTTAAATGAGTAAGGAACTCAGGCTAGTATCACATAACATTAAGGGGTTTAACAGCCCGGTTAAACGCAGAATCGCCTTCCGAGATTATAAGCGTAAAGGGGCAGAAATTCTGTTTCTGCAAGAAACACACTTCTCTCAAGACAACTACCCCAAATTCCTGGATAAGGACTACCCGACATACTTTTTGTCTTCCGCGAAAGTCAAAAAAAAAGGGGTGGCCATACTAATTCATAAAAGAATACCGTTCGTACCCGATAGGACTTTCAAAGATAAAGAGGGCAGATTCCTCATAGTAAGAGGTGCAATCCAAGGGTTCCCAATTACTCTAGCAACAATATATGCCCCTAATGAGACGGCCCCCGTTTTTTTCTCTACCTTCTTTGGGAAACTCAACAAAGTGGCCAGAGGTAATATCATTGTCGCTGGAGACTTGAACAGGGCACTACGGGAGGACCTTGACAGATGTTCATCCACTAATATTACACACAGATCTGACATACTAACAATTAAAAAAGGGTTACGTGACTGCCAACTACTCGACATCTGGAGGGAACAACACCAGAGACTGAGAGAATACACCTTCTACTCACACCCACATGACACATATAGCAGGATAGATTACTTCCTTGTATCCAACAGAATGGTCCCTGGGGTCTCTCGCACCGAGATCCATGATATTTCATGGTCAGACCATGCATCTATAGAGCTGCGGTGCACACTAATCCCACTAGACAGACCTAGAGCGAACTGGAAACTAAACGAAATCTTGCTGAAAATCCCAGCCCTACAGGTGGAAATTGGGGAAAAGCTCACACAATACTTCGAGGAGAATGAGGGGAGTGTGGCTACGCACTCCAGACTGTGGGAGGCCCATAAGGCTACCCTCAGGGGGGTCATTATGAATCTGGCCGCTAAACGGAAAAGAGAACGGGAGGGAAAAATTTTGAAGCTAGAGGAACAGCTAGCAGAGCTTTCCTCCCTCCACAAAAAAATAAGAATGCCCACACGTTAACTCAAATACTAGCCACTAAAACTAGTTTTAACCTCCTCCTCTCCGCCCAGGCCGAGAAGGAATTGACCTGGTCCAAGCGGAAATTTTATGAAAAAGCTAACAAGCCTGACACACTACTTGCCAATAAGCTAAAAAAACAAGCTTCCAAACTATCACATTCACGCAATTCGAAACCAAGATGGGGACCTTACCTCCATCCCAGCGAACATAGCAGGGGAATTCAAAAAGTATTACGAAATATTATACAATGGAGATAAGGTAACCCATAATCCGAAAACAAAGGAGGATTTACGGACCTTCTTAATAGAGGCACATTTACCCATTTTGAAGAGATGCGAAAGGGAGGCACTCCAGTCGGACTTCACGATGGAGGAACTCTCTGGGGTCATCAAAGCACTAAAACCGGCTAAAGCCCCAAGGCCAGATGGCTTTTCGAACTTATATTACAATAAATATTTAAAAATTCTAGCCCCCCACATGTTAAAGTTATTCAATGAAATCTTAGCAGGGGCCTCATTCCCAGCACAAATGCTCCAAGCCTCAATATCGGTGATCCATAAACCCGGAAAGGACCCGGCAGACTGTAAGAGCTACCGGCCCATTTCACTGATTAACTTGGACCTCAAAATATACTCTAAACTTATAGCCAACAGGGTGGGTAGTGTTCTTCCCGGGTTAATTCACACGGATCAAGTAGGGTTTATCGGAGGTAGACAAGCGGCAGATAACACCAGGAGAATTATTGACCTAATTGATCTGGCCCAAAAAGAAAAAATTCACTCCATGGTGTTAAGTCTGGACGCTGAAAAAGCCTTCGATAGAATAGATTGGCCCTACCTATCGGAAACACTGAGAGCATTTGGCTTTGAGGGACGCCTCCTGCAGGCCATCCTGGCGTTGTATAAAAACCCAACAGCAAGAGTGAGATATCAAGGTTTCCCCTCAGAACAGTTTGAAATCAAAAGCGGAACACGTCAAGGATGCCCGCTGTCGCCACTACTGTTCGCCTTATGTATAGAGCCTTTGGCGGCACACATCAGAAATAACCCAGATATCTCTGGTATCCCTGTGGGAGACCAAATGCACAAAGCCGCTCTATATGCGGACGATGTCATTCTCACAATAGCCAAATCTCTCACATCTCTCCCAAATGTATTCAACATACTGGGCAAATTTAACCAAATTTCGGGATTTAAGATCAATCAGTCTAAATCAGAAGCCCTCAATATTAATCTACCAAAAGAAGTTGAAAAACTGATTGACCTCAATTTTCAGTTCAAATGGCAACCCTCCGCTATCAAATATTTAGGGGTTTATCTCACAAGGGAGTACAAAACTTTATATAAAGCAAATTTCCCCAAGATCATAAAGACGCTGGGGGAGGATCTCCGAACCTGGATGAAGGGGAGCATCTCATGGATTGGGAGGATACATAGCGTGAAAATGAATCTCCTCCCAAAGATGCTATATCTTTTCCAGAGTCTCCCTATCCCTTTGGTGCAGGCGGACATCCTCTCCCTCCAGTCAAAAATTATAAAATTTATTTGGAACGGGAAAAACCCAAGAATTGCTAAAGGAATATTAAAACGTCCCATTCATCCTGCGGAGGGTGAGCGGTGCCTTGCTTGCAGGCCTACTATAAAGCAGCCCAATTAGGGCAGATTTTCCAATGGCACACAGACCCAAGCCTACGGAGATGGGTTGAGTTGGAGAAGAGATGCTGTGCACCAATTGAAATCCGAAATTTAATCTGGCTACCCAGAGAAGGGGTACGCAAGATGAACAATCCGCTGCAGACCATGGTCAATTCATTATAAGTTTGGGAGGCCACGAAATTCAAATGTAATTTGACTACCAAAACATCATTAATGACACCAATAGTGGGCAACCCAGACTTCGCTCCGGACCTGAATAGCAAAAATTTCTTGATATGGACTCAGAAGGGCTTCTCCCGTCTAAAAGATCTGGAGGGCATAACGACCATACAAACATTTGACCAAATTAAATCCTCTAAGAATATCCCAAACAAATTTTTTAGGTACCTCCAGATCAGAGATTTCTACAATAAAACGCCAATTCGACCGGCGCGAACAAATTTTGAGCAGCTGTGTTCCAGAGATACGGACACAAGGGGACTCACATCTAGAATGTACAGGGAAGTGATCTGCCAGAAGTCGCCCATTGACAATAGACTGAGTTACATGAGACACTGGGAATCAGACCTAGGAGAGACTTTAGAGGACGACGAATGGGACAGAATTATACAGGCGGCGGCGAAAAGCTCAATCTGCACCACATTAAAGGAGAACGCATATAAAGTCCTTATGAGGTGGTATTACACTCCGACGCGCTTAGCGAAATTTGTAAAAGGCTACCCCCCTCTCTGCCCTAAACAGTGTGGGGAAGCAGCTGACCTCCGACATATGTTGTGGTCTTGCACTAAGGGGGCCCCTATTTGGGAACAAATCAGAGATTGGATTCAGCGGATTCTCGATTTGGAGATCCCCCTGGACCCGTGGCTGTTCCTATTGGGCATGCGGATCCAGGGTCTGTCAAATGCGTCGCATAAATTAATCGCGCATTTTGCTACAGCCACAAGATGTGAGATCGCAGCATTATGGAAACAGCAGGAGATACCAATTATCCCTAAGATCAAAAACAGAATTTGGCATGTCTGCCGGATGGAACAATTAACGAGTTTAGTTAATGACTCCGGCACAAATGTTCTAAAGGTCTGGGATCCATGGTTGACCCAGGTAGACATCCCAGGAGTGGACGCCACCTCAATCTTGCACTAATTAAACTAGGTGCGTTCTCCTTTAAGGGCAGATTAGACAACACGACTCAGCGACGCACAGTTAGCAGACCTTCATGTAGTCATAGAATAGGGAAAAACAAATAAAAGAAAGAAACCTCAGAAAAAAAATCTAAAAAACTGCACCAGAGCCTGGCAACCTACCACCTCCCTCCCACCCCTAACCTCTTTCCCTGTCCCCTTGTCAAGTTCGTCTGGTCTTGTTTGTAAAGTGTTAAGTGGATGTGTCTTCGAGGCGTCATTACATGTGTTTAACAAAACTGGAAATGTAATAATGGGCTGTGGAACATTGGCTGTATTTGTACTTTCCAATAAAAATTTAAAGTTGAAAAAAAAACAAAACATTTTTTTATATTGCATTGAGTAATGGAAACCCAGGACAGTGTTGGTGCTAGCTAGATATAAACACTCCAGACATGTACCAATCTTTAAACCCTTGGGTATTTAATGTTGGTACAGATAAGAAGCATGGCTTACTCCAACCCGTTTACCCTGTGGTCAAAATATTAGTACAGCTCAACCCCGTTATAGCGCAATCTGCTATAGCGCGAATCCGCTTTTAATGCTGTCTGAGCGTGGCTCCCGATTTAAAAACATCTCCAAGGTTTTATTTTTATATAATATTCAATGCATTATTGCTAACAGACACACGCTGATACACATATATACACACACCCCTACACCATGCGGGAATTGAACCCATGATCTTTCATATGCTGGTGCAATTCTCTAGCTGCTACACCACAGTATTGGTGTGATGAATCTGACTCTATAAACAAACGTAACATCTACTGCACAGTGCAGTCCATGGGTGATCAGGGTTCAATTCCCGCATGTGTATTATATAAAATGTATTCACTGTTGGGCTGTCATTGATCAGAGAAGGGTCATGTGACCCTCCTGCGCTCAAAAGTCAGTCAAATTGAAAGCTTGGGAGAGCGTATGTAAGCACCTTGGAGCCTGATGAAGTGGAGAGAGCTGCAGATGCCGGGTAAGTCCTCGCAGAACCGTTCTTCCTGATTGCGCCGACCATTTCGCGATCCTGGTTATAACGTGCTCATTATGTGGACCAAGAGCACCGCGTTATAACGGGATTCAGCTGTATTAAGGGTTTCATATTTTTTTTTTTCATTTACAAACCTACTTTACATCCCTATCATTAAAAAATATATATATATATATATATATACACACACACACACACACACACACACACACACACACACACACACACACACACACACACACACACACAGTTAGGTCCGGAAATAATTGGACACTGACAGAATTTTCATAATTTTGGCTCTGTACGCCACCACAATGGATTTGAAATGAAACAACTGAGATGCAATAGAAGTGTAGACTTTCAGCTTTAATTCAAGGGGTTGAACAAAAATATCGTATGAAACGTTTAGGAATTGCAACCATTTTCATACACAGTCCCCTTATTTCAGGGGCTCAAATGTAATTGGACAAATTAACACAATCATAAATAAAATGTTAATTTTTAATACTTTGTCGAGAATCCTTTGCAGGCAATGACTGAAGTCTGGAACGCATGGACATCACCAAACGCTGGGTTTCCTCCTTTGTGATGCTTTGCCAGGCCTTTACTGCAGCTGTCTTCAGTTGTTGTTTGTTCGTGAGTCTTTCTGCATTAAGTTTTGTCTTCAGCAAGTGAAATGCATGCTCGATCGGGTTGAGATCAGGTGATTGACTCGGCCATTGCAGAATATTTCACTTCTTTGCCTTAAAAACATCCTGGGTTTCTTTCGCAGTATGTTTTGGGTCATTGTCCATCTGTAAAGTGAAGCGCCGTCCAATCAACTTCACTGAATTTGGCTGAATCTGAGCAGACAATATATCCCTATACACTTCAGAATTCATCCGGCTGCGTCTGTCTTCGTTCACATCATCAAAAACCACTAGTGACCCAGTGCCATTGTAAACCATGCATGCCCATGCCATCACTGCCTCCACCGTGTTTTTCAGATGATGTGGTACACAGCAACTCTCTTTTTTAGATGTCCTCATTACACAGACTAATGGGGAGTTACATACTGATCTTTTTAGAAAGGATACATACAGAAATGCCATTTTAAGGGCAAATAACCATCATCCTCCTTCTCTTATTGATGCATTACCTTTTTCACAGAAAGTCCGGGTCTGCAAAATCACGAGCAGGAAGGATAATATTGAACCAGCTATTGGAGAACTACGTAGTAGATTCCTGGCTAGGGGATATCCTCCTGCTGTGTTAGACCGGGCACTGGATAAAGAGGTAAGTGCTACCAAAAATAAGAAGGAGGACAGGCTTGTATTTACCACTACGTACAGTCATAAGCGAAGCAGAGGAAAAGACCTCCCAGCCCGACGCTACAAGCCTGGTAGACAGCGTGTATCACGCGCAGGCTGTATTAACCCCCAGCACATCGGAGACCAACCATGTAGGAATAAGCACTGTAGCTGTGATGAATCCTTGATCACATTGAACGGGAAAACACTGGACACGATGGGCCCTTGGTCCCTCTAAGGATTCATTTTGCTGGGGGTTAATACAGCATGCGCGTGATACACGCTATCTTCCAGGATTGTAACATTGGGCTGGGAGGTCTTTTCCTCTGCTTCGCATATTGCTGGTTTGGCCACGGCTGCTCAGCCTGGAATTAAGACTTTCATTATTGACATTATAAGAAGAGGCTTATACCCCGTGAATATGTATGTAATCACTTAATTGGTGATTTGAGAACTGGAGTGCTATCGTTATTTTTTTTTCTAACCATTTATTTATTTATTTTTTGTGGCATCTATTTATTCACATTTTTTCTTTCTGTGGAACATTTTTTTTTATTTCTCTGGAGTGAGTATTCGTGCTATTCCTATCCTGTGTGTTTTTTATTATGGAAGATTATGTAGAAGTGGAGGATGAGGAAGGGGTTACTGATACCTATGCCTTTAACTGTGGAGACACTCACCGTCAGAGGAGGGCAGAGTCAGTTTTTGATGAAGGTGCTAATTTCATCTGTGAAGAGCCTGCTGACTTAATTACCCACTTCCTTACATTGGAAAAACTGTTATCACAGGACATTAGGTATTGGTGGGACATTACCACTCTTGAGAACTATGCTAGAGTTAAAAGGATTCCGTGAGGCTTACGCTTGAAAAAGGTACCGTCCTTTGGCTTTATTAATAAAGATTTTGAGAATGACTGGAAAGCCATATTAGATCATTGCTCATTTAAGCTAATCAAATTGATCATTAAGTATAAGCTAAATTAAAAAAAAGAAAGTGAGAGCCAATGTGAAAGTCCTACAGGATAAATTGAAAGGTTGCAGAAAAATGGAGAATTTTATTAAATATGACCAAACACTTTTAAGCAACGTGGGTGCTATGGAAAAGTCTCTAATGATTAAGAAACAACAAAAGTTTGATAGGGACAAGATAGACTATGAGAAGCAGCAAGTTTATATATGGCAACGCTACACTACAAACGCACAAAAGCCACAACCAAAATCTGGTTCTAAATATCAGAATAATAAAAAACAAGGTGACTCCAAGAACCCGAATAAATCCATCCTAAAACGCCATGGAAACGCTTCCAGTTTTGAGTCAGATGGTTCTGACTATGAGAGTCGTTCACTAGGCGTTTCCTTTTGTGATGATGATGATAATTGGCGAGTTAGATCTACCTCCCCTGAAACCGACTCTTCACAAAAATCTGTTATGATGCCCTCTCGGAAAGAAGATAAACCTTCATACTCCTTGTTTCAAAAGGAGTCAAAAAACGAAAGAGGACAAGGAGATCATCAAAGAAGAGAAGGGGGAGGGGGATCCGGGGGATCGAGCAAAAGAAAGAAATATGCATAGGAGAAGTTGTGGATAATGTTATCAACATTTCACATAAGACTCTTACAGATGACCAGATTGCGGTTCTAAATAGAGGTTTAAATTTTGCCCCATACCAAGATTTTAATTTATTCAATACCATCATTGATCTCCAAAAATTAATTCGCAAATTGTCTCTTAAAAAATATTTTAATAGAAAAAAGGGACAACAGAGGTTCCACTATATTCCACTGATAGAGGTCTAGCTGAGAATGTTGATGGTATTGATGTTTCAATGGAGAATTTGGATTTGCATTCATTTCGTGAACAATGTGCTTTATCAGATCTTAGAGATCTTTATGATGAACAAAATCAGGATTTGGAGCCTGAGATCCCTTCCTCATTCAGCTTCTTTGGGCAATTACACTTAGGTCTTAAGAAGAAATCAACCTTTTGCCCTCATATTTTTAACAATCATAATATTAAGACCTTTGAGAAGCTGGTTGAGAGGGATCTCAGGTTATTGGCTAGGGGTATTGTACCCCGGGGGGTTCCCTCTTTAAATAAAACGAATCTGTCAGATATTGACTTCCAGGAGATGATTGCCCTCAGGGAAGATAGGTCTATTACAATCAAAAAGGCTGATAAGGGAGGGGCCATTGTGGTGCCCTCTTCTTCAGATTATCAGGCAGAGGCACTTAGATTACTTGAGGATGTTGAATCTTATACAAAATTGACATGATCCCACATGTGAGTTTTTACACCTTTTGAAAGAGATTCTTGAAGAAGGAAAGGCCCTATTTGTACTTAACACAAAGGAATATGAGTTTCTCTACAATGCCTCACCTATTGTGCCCATCTTCCACCATCTCCCAAAGATCCATAAGTCACTTGTCCGCCCTCCTGGGCGGCCCATTGTGGCCAGTATTGGATCTTTGGGAGATGGGTTATCACGCTACATTGATGTTTTTTTACAGCCACTGGTAAAAAATCTGCCTTCTTTTCTGAGAGATTCTATGGATCTTTTATCCGCTATAAAAAATGTTATGATAGAAAAAATTAAACTAAACATATACTAAGCGCTTAACCTATTAGCCTAACTTAACAATACATGATAATGATGGATAAGTGCTCTAAATGTTGGAATTCCCTTACAAAGATACAACAATAAACTAGTGAATTCTACAGACTAATATAACAAACTGAGAAGACGGCTGCCTAAGGATTGAAAAACCACAAACCTATCCACAAGGTAAGTACAACAATAGCTTAAAAACAAAAATAAAACAAACAATGAAAGAAAACAGAAATAGTCCTTGGCGCACTATCTGGTATATAAACCTGCAGAAAAATGAAGTCCAAAGATCTTGGTAGTGAGGATTGTTGGTCCGGAATCCAATCGTACTCAAAGTCCTCTGAGGTGGTGGAATCAGATTTGTGCGAATGATGCTTTAATGCATGCCAGACCAATATGATTGGGTTCAAAGCAGGATCTTAATGAATGTTGCAGATGTGTTTTGGGGTCAATGTCTTGGAAGGACTGGTGACCACTCCAGATGTGAAGTATTCAGAAATGTTACGTTCTTCCCTCTGAGCAATAATGACCTTCTGTATGTAGACTCTCTAATATGAGGAAAAAGCCTTAATGGACTGGTCATGCACAGCTGCATCTAAAGACTTAGTAAACAATTATTTGGAAGTCTGACTCCTCCTCCCTGTCAGGGAGGGGGAGACAAAGAGCACGAACGAAAGAGAAGTGCCCGATAGAACAGAAAAGTAGCATATTCAATTTAAGCAAAGTGACACTGACAGATCCACAGAAGAGTGTCATCTCAAAGGGGTTATCTTTTGCGCCAGTGAAGAATCACAATAGCTTTGATCTCTTCATGGATGCAAATAGATTCCTCCGCAAACTCACCCTCAAAAGGTTTTTCATGAATAGAGACCAAGCCCCTAGATTAGGACCAACCATTCCACCAGTAGTAGCACAAGAGGTAAATATGGTCCACACGGGTTTGAAACCCAAGTCCTCCTTTTATCCTCACTTTGCAAAGGGCAATCATCTGGAAACATTTTTCCAGATGATCAACACTGATTTTGAGAATCTGACGATTAACAAACAGAAAATAACAGAGAATCTCACAAAACAAGAAAAAACAGCCTTAAAAGAAATCACAGAGAATGAGGAATTAGTGATAAAACAGGCTGATAAAGGGGGAGGAACTGTTCTGATGGACAGGGATAATTACAACAAGGAATCTTTAAGACTACTGGGGGAGGAAGAAACATACACTAAATTAAAGAAAAATCCAATAAATGAATTTACAGATGAGCTGAGGGTCCTGTTGGAGAGGGGGAGGCTCCTGGAGGTGCTAGACGAGGGGGAATATAAGTTTCTATACAGTGACAAGTCAAAGGTACCGGTATTTTACCAACTGCCAAAAATTCACAAAAGTGAAGTCAATCCCCCAGGCAGACCTATAGTCTCGGGGATTGACTCACTAACATCAAACTTGTCACTGTACATAGACATATTCCTCCAGAAATATGTCACTCAACAAAAGGCATACTTAAAGGATACCACAGATCTATTAAATACACTGAGCAAAGTCAGGTGGGAGAAGAATTTCTTAATGGCAACATGCGACGTTGTGTCGCTATATACATCAATAGACCACACAAAAGGATGTAGAGCCATAAAAAGATTTTTATTGAAAGATGCTGACCTAACAGACATACAAGCTGACTTTATTATTGATGGAATCATGTTCATTTTACAGCATAACTTTTTTTGGTACGAGGGAAGTCATTACTTGCAGAAACGAGGAACGGCAATGGGGACCAGGTTCGCCCCTAGCTACGCCAACCTCTTCATGGCATCATGGGAGGAAGATAACATCTGGCCTAATGGAGAGCTTGGGGAGGGCCTGGTCCTCTGGCGTCGGTTCATCGATGACGTGTACCTAATCTGGGGGAATGGAGAAAGTAAGTTACAAGATTTTCTAACAGGCATAGACAATGTAGAACTCAATCTAAAATTTACAAGCGAGTACAGTGACAGGCGAGTGAATTTCTTAGACCTAGAAATATATATAGAAAACGATCAAATAAAAACAAAAACATTCTTTAAGAAAACTGATAAAAATAACTACATCTTACGGACGAGTTGCCATCTCCCGAGGTGGATGGACGGAGTTCCATCAAGCCAGTTCACCCGAATTAAGAGGAACTGTAGTGAGAGGGAAACTTTCTTACAACAATCCAATGAACTAAAGGAAAGATTCATAGAGAAAAAATACAAGGAGGAAAAGATAGATGAGGCTCTACTAAAGATAGATAAATTGGAGAGGGAAGATCTTCTAAAACCTAAATTAAGGGATAAAACGATAAAGAACAAATCAGACTTTGCATTCCTCACTAACTATAATGGGGAAGCCAAGGAAATTAGGAAAATCATAAATAAGCACTGGCCAATACTGAAGAATGACCCAATTTTGGGAAGCGAACTACCTGATCATCCAAATATCATCTTCAGGAAAGCACGAAATTTAAAAAACACACTAGCTCCCAGTGTCCTTAAACAGAAAGCCAAGCCCCAGAACTGGTTACAATCCAATAAAGGTTTTCATGGATGCAAGACATGTAGAGCGTGTCAATTTAAATCGAACAACAAATTGGAGTTTACATCTAACAACACAGGGGAAAGATTCAATATAGAATCCAGTCTAACATGTAGGTCAGACCATGTTGTGTACCTCCTGGAGTGCCCTTGCAAACTACAATATGTAGGGAAGACTGAGAGACCAATAAGAACTAGGATTATCGAACATTTGAGTAGCATCAAGAGATCTCTTTTAACTCACAGTCTCTCCAAACACGACAGGTCTGACTTACACACCTATAGAATATGTCTCGGGCCACTGGCGGGGGGGTGACCGCAATCTGGAACTCATGAGAAGGGAGACCTTCTGGATTCACAGGTTGCGGACACTCTCACCCAGGGGACTCAACATGGAAATCGAGATTGCACCCTTCTTGTAACCTGTATAAGATGTAAAATTGCTGATGTGTTGAATTAACCGGTTCTTCTGTCTTTTCCTCCTTCTGCTGTTCTCTCTCACAGTGTGCAACTGCCATCCGTTATCCTTTATTATAAACCACATAAGAACTAAGATGTAACACACTACCTGTCATCCCTAGGTTAGGTTTATTGTTTAGGATTTTATGCCATTTGTATAAACTAGTATCTATATTTATAGACACCCTCATATATATGTGTATGTATTTTTTAAGTTGGTCTGTGATATGAACATGTTGTTTATATTCCATCATAGTATCGGCGCTATAATAATAAGTAAATGTCCTGCAATTATTTATGCCAATCTTACATTATGGAACCCCTTATAATATTAATATGTATTCCCATACTATAGAGAGTTTATATATATATGACGGAGCTCCCCCACTTTTTACATAATTTTGAAGTACCACATTGTACAACCTGTGGTATGAGATTAATTGTGAATTACTTTTTTTTTTTTTTTTTTTATATATATATCAATTGTGATTGTAATGCCCCCATAGTCCTGTCACGGGAAAAATTCTCTCTCCCTAAAAAACATACCCATGCCCTTTAAATTCATCCCTGGTGGGCTATAATATAATATAGATCACATTACAGAAATTAAGTCTGCCTTAAACCTGTCCCACTTGGAAACTATTCTAACCACACTACTATGAGCCTAAATTCTTAGTGCAAAGAAATAAAACATCATTCGAGCACCAATTATCTAATTGGACCACCCATTCCCTCTAAACATAGAAAATTATTAGTTCCCTTTACCCCACAAGGTGTGGTTAATGACAGGTTAAACCATGCCAAACCTCATATATTTAGGATTCCACTCCTGTTGAATAACGAGCTCCCTTATATATATGGATACAAAAATAGTGCAGACCAATTGATTTTACAAGTGTTTTATTGATTAATTAATTAAAAACCAATTATGGAAGGTATATAGAGATAGTTTAGAGGAGGGGGCGGTACACTCCTGAGGAAGCCACACACCTGGCGAAACGCGTAGAGTGGTAGCCGCCCTGAGAGGAGAGAGGAGAGATCTGGGAGCTGACACTCACACAGCCGCGACCGGAAGTGACGCATCGGGACTAAGCGGAAGTGACGCATTGGAGCAAGCAAGGCGGGACCATTGACCGGTGAGAGAGCTGGAGTCCAAGTCCTCTGCAGCACCTGTATACTCCTGTATATACCCAGCAAAGGGAGCCGAATAGCCCACACAAGAGGGGATCTACGAGGGGACTAGACCGGCGAGACAGCGAGCACCAGTGGAGGTGAAAGGTCACAGAGAGCGGTGGTCCACACGCAGTCACACCGGAGGAGGCGGGTGAGCCTGGAGCTAACCATTTTCTCTCCTCAATCACTATCAATGTGATACATGCCTTAACCACTTGTTTTTATTGTAAGTGTTTATTTTTACCCTATAAAGTCGAGTTTTTTATTGTTACTGGTCTGCACTATGGTATCATTTCTTTTACATATACACTGCTGCTGAGCTGAGAGTTGGAGATCCCACTACCTGGTTAAAGAAATCCTCCTAGCAGAGACCATTGTGTGTCAAAACCGCTCGTTTTTGACTTACATCTTGTAAGTAGGCAACACATAGGAGCCAAGACAGAACACAAATTTATACACCTTTTAAAAACTGTCTGCAATTAGATTGTTTTTTCTTTTTGTTCTATTTCCCTTTATGCTCCCCCTGGATTGCAGTTGGACAATTTTATCTTCAGACACGGGGTACTGCTATGGGGACGTCATTTGCCCCCTCTTATGCTAATTTGTTTGTGGGTCTTTGGGAATCCACACACATTTTCGGTGCTGATAATTCTTTTCGTCATCAGATTATTTTCTATAAACGGTATATTGACGATTTGATTATGATTTGGGATGGGGATTTATTATCACTGCATGCCTTTATTCATACACTTAATACTAATTCTTTAAATCTTAAATTTACTTATGAAGAACACATGAATCACATCAATTATTTAGACATTACTTTATTTATTGACACGACAGGCACTATTCAAACGGACATTTTTAGAAAGCCTCATTCACGTAATACTTTATTGGAAGCAGACAGCAGTCATTCTAAATCATTCATTCGAAGTATACCCAAGGCTGAATTCCTTCGACTAAGACGGCTTTGTTCAAATGACGATTTATTTGAGCATCAAGCAGAGGAATTAAAAACTCGATTTGCTCAAAGAAAATATAATCACACTGATATTGAAGCAGCATATCTGTGTGTCAAATCTACAAACAGGATCGATTTGTTATCGAACTCGTCTGTGAAGTTCAAGAAGAAACATGAATTGGATCGAGTGACGTCTGCTCTATTTGTCACCCAGTTTAGTCGCCAGGCTGAACAGATTCGTTCTATCATTTATAAACATTGGGGGACCCTCACTCTTGATAAGGACCTACATAGTTCAGTTAACCAGGGTCCAGCCATTACTTTTAGGAAATCCAAATCCTTATCTGACTATCTTTCTCCAAGATTGTTTGACTCTAAGAAGTCTAACAAATCTGTTTAAAATAAAAGGTTTTTTTAAATGTGGAAAATGTTGCGTTTGCTGCTATGCGAAACCAATTAAGTCTATTAAGACTATTTATTCTAAAAAGAACTATAGGATCCCATCCTTTATTAATTGTGACTCACAATTTGTCATATACTTTCTTACCTGTGGCTGTGGCCAAGGGTACGTGGGCTGCACTATACGCCCTGTTAAAAACAGAATCATGGAGCATATACGTTCCATTAAAAGAAAAGATTTCATGTTACCAGTTTCAAAACATTTTACTGACTGTCCTTCAGGAGGTCTATCAAATGTTCATTTTTCTGCTGTAGAACTGGTGCCCATGCCCATGAGAGGGGGTGACAGATTAAAGCTCCTCAACCAGCGGGAGATGTTTTGGATCCATTCTTTGGATACATTATCCCCTGCAGGAATTAATACAGAATGGGATCTAGAAAAGGTGAAGGGAAACACAAAATGGATGTGCCCCCTAAAAGAATTCACTTAAATGCACACCATAACAGTGTAAAAATTAACTTTTAATAAATTTACTTAAAACATATATTACCAAAGTAATGTGTAATGTGAATTAAAAATATATTAAATCAACGCTATCAGGCAACCTTGTCGTCAGTTATAAGTTCATACTATCCCATTTAACCACTTAATAATGGTGGGATATGGAGGACACAGATTGCTAGGAGTCAGGGTGTTAACCCCTCTGGAGCAACGGTGAGACCCAATAATGGAAGTGTATAGATGTACACAAGTGAGTGGCCAATGGGTTAAATGTCCAGCTACCTTGCTAGATCAGCCAGCACTGCGCACTATAATGGAGACTTTAGTGTGTTAAAATAAGAGTGCTAGAGTGATAAAGCTGGCAAATGCAGTGATAATGGTAGTACATACACTGCTTGTCCGGGATGGGAAGGGAGCGAAGATAGCAGGGATACACCATGAAAAATAAAAAATAAATGCATACAATAGTGTAATAAGTTCTTTTCAATCTGGATAAAACATGTATGTCTTGGCTCTATAGCAATGCCTACTTACAGCAGGTCAAAAGGTAAAAAGCATTGATCTACACAGCAGGTAGAAAGGTGTCAGGATCTTCAGGAACAACAGCCCAGGTTTACAGCATAAGAAATCAGCACCTCAGCTCAGACGTCAGTAGATGTGAGTGGATCAGAGACATGCAAAAGACAAAATGTCCTGGGGGTTTGTGTTTACCTGGACACAGGTGGGCGGTGCTTTTGAGGGTGTAAACCATATACTGTAAGAGTTTGATTAAGACCAGTGAAACTACTCTTTGATAAAGCGCACCATGCGAGAGGTTTCTCTTTTTAATTAGTTATGTCCCAATAAATAATTTGTTATTTTTTCTATTAGCCTCCAGTTCTCGTTTTTTCATAGTTGTGATCCAAGTCTTTTCCTTCCTGCTTACTACGTACAGTCAAGCTGGTGGTTTTATTAAATCTACCAGTCTTAAACACTGGCATATTCTGCAAAATGATGATATATTATCTGAAAGTTGCTGTGTACCACCAATGGTGGCATTCAAAAGAGGGAGGAATCTGGCGGATAGCCTGATACATGCAGATAATGAGGGTAACTACAGAACTCCTCATTTTCTGGAGGGTGGCAGACCGGGTAACTTTAGATGCATGAGCTGCTCGGTCTGTAACAGTCTGACTACCGGTAGTCAATTCAGTCACCCCCCAAAGCGGGAGAATCATAAAAATTAAAAATAGACGCCCCACAGCGTGTGCTCCGCTGCTACAGAGACTGGAACAGTGAAAGACATTATTGCTTGGCACGGCGAATTGGCTGTACTGCTGTTCAGCTGAACTGGAGACCTCCTAAGTACTACCTTGAGGCTGAGGGCTGTACTAACAGCTAACCGATTGGAAGACCACCCAGGCCCTACCCCCGAGGCTGAGGGATTGAGAAGGAGAGAGCCACGACATCTCTATTGGCGTCCGTTGGTGCTTGGGTAACATTAACCCTGAAATGATTGTTTTTTCTATCTAAATGTACGCTTAATACTCACCTTTATTTTGTGGTTACTAATATAATTTTTAATGCACTATGAGCGTTGTGCGCTGTGTTTTTTTGTATTTCTGTTTGCTATTAGGGGGTATTTGAGCCATCCCTGGTGCCACAGCTGCAGACGTTCCATATACTCTACGTGTTTAAAGGTCACCTCTTTTTGTACATCACTATATCACCTCACTTTTATTGATTGTAGTAGCGCACTATATCTTTTCACATTTTCTTACTCCAGATAGGGAGACTTTCTTATTGAGACGTGAAGCATTCTGGATACATGCTTTAAATACCAGCAACGGTATGGGTCTTAATGAGCAACAGAATTTAAAATGCTTCCTTAATAGAAGGTAATTTTTTGTCTTTCTACAGGCATATTTGATCTTGCACCATCCATGGACTCTGCACTTACCTATTGGGAAAATTATCCTTTTTGTGTGGTTTTTTTCCCTTCCCTCCCTCCCCCTTCTCTCCCCCCCCCCCCTGGCTGTGTGTACCCATTTCTGACTAGGTATACACACTAGTATATTCTAAATACTGATGTACTGCATATTCTTATGTGGCATTTCACGGTAACTTTGCAGGATTATACTGATGTCATCAGCAGTATACAGTCACATGTTTTTAATAGTATATTGCTGTATTAGTTTTGTGCACATATGCTTTATGAATATTTTGGTGTGTGGTTTATTTACACTTTCAGGGTGATTTATAGGAGTGTGTCACTCCTCCCTGCTCTGACACTGATCCCATGGCGACGGATACATCTTTGTCCAGCCCTGTGAGTACAGTCTTGATTGGTGCACACCCCCCCCTTCCCCCCGACGGGCGGGTCACGCTGACGTCATCATGGGGGAGTGTTCAGTCTGGGGAGAGGTGTGGCTGTGGCTGCATTCCTCCAAGACAGCTCTATGCTGTATTGCCAGGGATTTAGACCTAGACGTCTGACGTCACTAGGGGGCGCCATATGGTAGCTCTGACATCACTAGGGGGCGCCATATGGTAGCTCTGACGTCACTAGGGGGCGTCAACATCCTGGTTATGTGGCAGAGCGGGGAGAGTATCAGGGGGGTGGTATATATTGTGACTGTTTTCTTGTGTTTGGTAGCCTTCACCTTGAGAAAGGCAGTATTAGACTGCCGAAACGTTGGACTTTATGGCATATTAAACCTCCTTTGAGTAAGACCGTGTGCCTGCTTCTTCTTCTTTGTCCGGCTACAGGAAGGGTCAGGAGACAGGGAGGACAGAGGCAGGAGAAACCCATCTGACTCCGGCCTTGCCTGTCCCTACGAATACAAACATACAACCCCTCACTGAATAACATAGCCCTAATCCCATGTAATAATCCTGGGTGTAAACAAAATAATGGTTTTATGAATATTGTAATGGTTTATTAGGGACCTAGGAGGTGGCTAGTGGTGCTGTTATGTGTATTTTTGTTTATTGTGGGTAGTGGGGGTGGATGAACGGGGTATTGGCCCCAAGGATGGGTGTTTAGGCCTACCGGGTGGGGGGGGGGGGTAGCGGGAGGGGTTAACCCCTTCATTACCTTAGCGGTATTAACCACGAAGTTAAAGAAGAGGTTAAGTCATCCTGCAACCCCCTGGCAAGGCCTAAACACCCACCCAGGGCCAAATACCACCTTCACCCACCCCCGCTACCCACAATAAGCCTGGCACGGGTGTATAACCCCTTCATTGCCTTGGCGGTAATGAAGTTGCCTGTAAATGCATTTTTTATGCATCGGATTCATGCCGGGGGTCTCTGGTGCTGATATTAATGGATATCAGCTCTGGGACACATGCATGTTATTTTCATCGCAGCTTCACCCCACCTTCTTGCCAACTTTTGTGGCGGGACAATTTGGAGAAGAAACAGCAATTTTAAAGTGGCGATCAGCCGCAATAAGCTGATCAGGGCTTATAGAATTGAGCGTGTTTGAAAAACTGGCGATCAGTGCTGAAAAGTGGCTTATCACCGCGCGTCTGCCGATTTTATTTATTTATTTATTTTCCGGCAAAAAAACCCCGGTTATTTTTGCTCTAATCGCCAGCTTCTCTGGGCTTTCTGAATCGCTGTAGGCTTTTTTGGCTATAAACTGGTGATAAGTGGCTTATCGCTGCTTACTGCATGAGGGCCTTAGGGAGGATTTGTTCCTGTAAAGTACACCTAGTTTGGCATAGGATTTGGATGTCAGGGTATCAATGTGCATCCCAAATGTTAAATGGGAGTTGAACTATATGCCCAGATATTTCAAACAAGTAACAGGGGCTAGGATGGTATTAGAGCTGGTTTTTATCTGAAGCTCTGTCATTGGCAGCTTTAGCAATTTAGCTCTGGTCCCAAATACCATTGTTACAGTCTTGTCAGTGTTTAAAATCAGTTTGTTTTGGGAAATCCAGTTTCAAGTCTCAAAAAATCAGATAGAAGTATGTGTTCAAGGTCAGAGAGGCGAGGGCTGCGTGCATATAGGATCAGATCCAAGGCCTCTCACAATAACCTGTTAGGAATATTATTTTCTCATCTATCCGACATAAGTATAAAATATACTCTACCAAGACCCCTAATACAGAGTTACCCACCTTATACGGGAGCAGCTGCCAGACGAGTACAGTAAATGTATCTTATTTCTTTTACCACTGGAGGGCAGCGTGGAGTTGCAAGGAGTGGCGCCCGTAAGGACGACGTGCCAGTTAGGCGGAAGGAGACGCGCACACACTTTTATGTGAAACGGATATTTTTGGGGAGGGATTTAGTAGTCTGAGTGAGAAAATTGATATTTTGTCACAATGGAAAAATGGAAAAATTAACCATTTAAATATGCACAGATTTTATCCCACGTTTGGAAATTAGGGATGTTGCCTAAAAGTCTGAGAATGCATTAAGTGCCACCCACAGGCTTTAATGAAGCAGCATTTGTGGGATAAAGGGAACAGCATCCTGTATAAAGGTATTTTGGGCTCGATATAAATAATTGAAGCCAAAAATTAATATTAAGTAAATTGAGAATGGAAAAATATTCAGCACAAACGTACAGAATGTGATATTCTGAGAGATCTTACAGATGTTATCAAATCCCACAATGAATATATAGAAAATGTCTGTATAGAACGAGTCAAACAAGAATATGCCAATAAAACGTTTAATTGGGAGATACAGGGGCCACAATTCAGGTCAGTTAGCTGGAATAAGGGAAGCCGGTCATCCAGAAGAGCAGGTCCTCCGGTCAGCCAGAAGAGCAGGTCAGCCGGTCAGCTCTGAGATCAGCATTACTTATATCCCCTAAACGTTGTCCCCTGCATGTAATGCGCAGAACAGCCTGCACTGCATATACTGTACATGAGATACTTAACCCTTTCTTTTCGCTCGACTCTAATCTGAATGATTTGCTAATTGGTTTGTAATTAGAGAGATATTTGTAGCAGAATCCCATGTATGTTCTTTTTACCTTTTTAGATACCGTTTTGTGTAATAAAAGATATGAGATCAGAGGGGCTTCCTGTTTGCACTCGTGTTTTGGCAGAAGTGTATATGTGACCCTATAAATCTCCCTCACACCCGGCTTGGCAGCGTGACACTAGTGCAATGACCTGGGGAAGAATCACTGAGCTGTTAGCAATAGATACAACGGATAGAAAAGACACTACACATAGGTTGGATTAAAGAGAGTATTTTATTGAAATAATGAATCTCTTTGCTGGTAGGGGCCTGCAGCACATTGCAGAGCAATATAGTAACACGCAGAGCAATGCACTGCAGGCCCCTCCGGCAGCAAAGGAGTGAAGACCAATGCAGGGTGTATAAAGATCTCACTGATAATTCATGCACAAAGGGCAATTTGTTGCTGTGATCCAGAGGAAGGCGAAACATAACCCCTGCTGTGCAATGGGGGAAAAAAATTCCTTCCTGACCCCATTAAATGGCGATCGGAGGGTCCCTGGATCACTGCGCAGTGAGATCAGATGGAGCAGCACAGATCAGCGTTGTTATACACAGGGGCACACTCAGTATATAGAGATGTGGGTGATGGGGCCCTTGTGCCCCTGTGTATAACTCACCTGCTCCCCCATCCCCCTGCATATCTATCCCATTCACCCCTTTTCCTCCCGCATACCTCGCAGGGCCGGCCGGCCATTAGGCGGTCGCCTAGCGCGCAAAGGTCCTAGGGGCGCATTAATAATCATTATTATTTTTTTTCTTATTATTTCTAATTTATTTATCTTTTTTTAAAAATTATTATTCTTTTTTTTTATCCAGTATTTTGGCGCCCTTTTGTTTTTATTTTGCGTCGCGCTGGGGTGCGGTCGCACCCCCTGCAGTCCCGATAGCTACGCCACTGTTTATTTTATTATTTTATTTATCTTGTTATTTTTTATACAACTGGGGCACAAATTTTAAGTTTCGCCTCGGGCGCACGAAACCCGTGCTCCGGCCCTGCTCCTTGTTCTCTCTCACCCTCTCACGCCCAATATCCCTATCTCCCTCTAGTACCTGCCCCTCCCGCAGCCTTCCTGATCTTATCTGCCTCTCCTGCGGTCAAACCAACTTCTCAGGGCCCCTAGAATACCCCTGTATCTACGCCCTGGCTCCTCTGCTACCTGCTCCCGGCTTCTTCTCCGCCTAAAAAAGGTGAAGCAGCAGATCTGTCCGCACCTCTCGTATTCTCCTACCTGCTCCTGGGGTCTTCTCCTCCGCCTAAAAAAGGTGAAGCAGCAGATCCGGCCACACCTGTCGTATGCTCCTTGGTCATCGTACACCACGTCTGCCTCCTCGGCCGCCTTGTAGCCCACCTCATTGTTCCACTTGACGCCCGCTTTTTCGTATGCCTCGTCGTCCGCCTCGTAGCCCGCCTCGTCGTCTGGTGGCACAAAGGGCACCACCTTCGTGCGTGTCCTGACCTGCAGGAGACATGAAGTGTTTGTAACCAGGGACAGTGATACTCTGTATCGCAAGAGCTCCTGTGCCACTTATACCCCCTCCGCAATACCACGTTATACCGCCCTCCACAGGGCAAATACCCGTTATACCCACCTCCCCAGGCCCAGTACCCAGTTATACAACCCTCCCAAGGCCCAGTACCCTGTTATACACCCCTCCCAAGGCCCAGTACCCTGTTATACGCCCCTCCCCAGGCCCAGTACCCTGTTATACACCCCTCCCCAGGCCCAGTACCCTGTTATACACCCCTCCCAAGGCCCAGTACCCTGTTATACACCCCTCCCCAGGCCCAGTACCTGTTATACCCACCTCACCAGGCCCAGTACCCGTTATACCCACCTCACCAGGCCCAGTACCCATTATGTACCCCTCCCCAGAAGGTCATATTTCTATTTATCAAAAATACATTGAGTAACCTCTGGTTTTCAGGCATGTCCTAGGGGAGTTATCACAGAGACACAGAAACGTCGCTGAGTTTGGTGAGTAACTCCCTTAACCTCTCAGCAGTTGAATTCCCCATTAGGCGCTTAACACGTTAAAAACAAGCGTTGCTATTTCTCTGCATGAAGTTGCAGGTAATTGGAAGAGTTACACAGTGACGGCTATTTCATCACTCACCTTCTTCTCCCGAAACGGTCTTTTCTGTCTTATTTCCGGCTTCACATCGGATATCCATATCCATTCTTGGCCTCTGATCTGTATGCAAGACAATGCTTTAAGACAGGGTTGCGCAACCTTTTTCCCCTGCTCCCCCCTCCCCCCTCCCCACCTTGTCTCCGACGTTCTGATGTAACGACGTCATGTGATATCACGTTGCTATGGCAATGCCACATCATGTGACGCCACGTTGCTGTCGCCAGAAGCCGCCGGAGACAAGGAAAGGGAACTTACAGAGGACTTGCGCGCGATTTCCGGCATTTAATTTAAATGCTGTGGGGAAGAGCGAGGGGCCACTGTAAGCGCCGAGCCCCTCCTCCCAAGAAAATGTCGCGCCCCTCGATTTGCACACCCCTGCTTTAAGAGATATTCTGGGACCCTCCAACTCCTCCATCGGACCCTTCCTCATACTCATATTGACTGACCTTGCAGTGCTCTGCCCTGACTTGCACTGACCTGCTATGATGCCTCTCAAAATACCATGCTAACTCATTCTGAACATACATGTGTCCTTTCTACATGTTACTCAGCTTGTATGGGCCACAGACAGCTTTCCCGGGGTCCAGGACTAGTTTCCACCGGGGACCCTCACCCATGGGTCGGCGACCTTGCGAGAACCCACCCCCCCCAACCTGTTTTCTCTTGCACTGCCATAGACTACAACATTTCGGCCTGCTGGTCTTTTTCAGGTAAAGTGGCTAAACCCACTAAATCCAGCAAAGAAAGGCCAGCAGCCAAAACATTGTAGTCTGTGGCACAATAAATTATCTTTTTTTATTCAAATCTGTGTGCCCTTTTCCATCAATCTTATTGTATACATTGGACGAAATGCCGGTCTTCCCTGAGACTAAGGGGCACTGGTAAAAGTATCACTAATTGTTTTTTTTGGTATGCAGCAAATCCCCATCATTTTTGCGTTCTCTTGCTCTGCCCCAATCTGACACACCACCTTGCTCTCTCACCCCCCTCTTACACTCCCCCATCACCCTTCCCTTCCCCAAAGGTTGTCCTTTAATCAGATCTTACCCAAATTGTCTCCATCTCCCTTGGAAATGTTCTGTCTTTAAGCTGTGTGGCTCCTCTTGATCCGAATTTTCTTAGCTGACCCCTTTAGGTTTCGGCTCCGAGGGTCTAAAAAATAAGCGACTCCGAAAAGATGTGAAATATGCACAAGGGTCCTAAAATATTTATCTAATGGGGCTCTGAGGGGGAGACTTAAATACTAGTTAATATAATCTATTTAACTAACAAATATGATCTATTAAACTAAGAAATATAATGTATCAAACTAAATAAATATCTATTAAACTAATAAATAGAATCTATTGTACTAAGAAATATAATCTATTCAACTAAATAAATATAATCTATTTAAAAACAATACAATAAAAAGCTGGAGAAATGATACGTTAACCAAGCCACAGATGTGATGCCAATGAGCGTTGAACTCCTTGCAGATCCACCGTCAGCTGGTTGTGGCAGAAAGTGGTGACATGCAGTAGAACAGAGTGGTTGAGCTGTAACCACGGCAGTCAGGTCAGAAATCAACACAATATTTTTTGAAATTTAGAATGAGAATGTTCAATATGTCACATTCTGGGCTCAGACCCTGAGCCCTGTCACATGTTAGCAGCTTGTGATAATAGAAGATATCCATATACTGGGATGTGATAAGAGACATGAAGGTCATTTTATACTGGGTCCCATAACCTGCTTTATATGAAGTATCATTTTACACTAATTAGTAGAGATGCTACATTTTGAAAAATAGCGCTTTTGGCGACATTGTTCATTTTCTCTACAAATGATAAATGAAAAAGTTGGATAAAACGTTATATGTGTGTGTGCGCGTGCAATATATATATATATATACACATATACATACATACACATATAGTATGTTTATATATATATATCATACTATATGTATATATATTGTCTGTTTTATACACACATACACGTGTGTGTATATGTATGTGTGTGTGTGTGTATATATGTGTGTGCGTGTGTATATATATGGTATAACCCAGAGGTGCGCAAAGTGGAGGGCGGGAGATTTTTCGGGGGGGGGGGGGGGGGAGGCGCACGGGCGGTTGCAGAGGCCCCGCGCACTTCCTCGAGGCATTAAAATTAAATGCCGGGGGATCGCGTGAGGCCTCTGCAATGCTATTACTTACCTTGACTCTGCCGGCGTCACTCGTGTCCATGGCAACGCGGTGTTAAATTACGCCGCGGGGTCATGTGACGTCACCCTCGTCAAATGCCGCTGCCGGTCACGTGACGCCGCATCAAGGTAAAGGAGGGGGTGGGGGCGCGAGCTCCCCTGGTATAACCAATAAATAATATAGCTGATATAGCAATTTGGTTGTGGCTAGAGAAAGATTATAGTGGCAGTGAGAATTAGTGGCCAGAATTAATAACTAAAAAGTAGCTGTAATAAAATAATAATAAACACTATGCCTAAACACAATAACAGTCCAGAAACTTAGCTCTAATAGCTATGTTATAACTCAATCATAAAAGGATCCAATTCGGGCATCCTCTGGAGTCCTGGCAGCTCTCTTCGGGGAAACAACCACCTCCTCGATAGATACCTAAACAAAAAAAAAGAAGAGAAAGCGCCCGCTCCATGTGTAAATTCGGTTTAACAATTTCATTTCCTGGACAAGATAAAAATAACAAACTCACAAACATCCGTTTGGTAAAAGCGTTGTATGAGACAGGCTCGTGCTCCGTGGTAATCCGGTGGTCAATCCGGTGGTCAATCCGCAGCTCCAGACTTTGGACGATGACCGGGAAACTCGATAGGCTGCGCCCCTTGCAGTGTGGTCCTCCGGCAATCTGTAGTATGCAGTTGTGATTCCACTCTGTAATTCCGGTGTCTCGCCTTGTTCGCGTACCAACTTCCCTTCCGGCGTCAAGACGGATAGTGTGGCAATAGCAACGAGAAGAATGTACCTACGTGTTTCTTCAGCACACGGCTGATTTCATCAGAGGATAATGCTACAACTCAGTCGTAATGGTTTTATAGTCCTACAGTCCAATTGGTAATGGCATAATAGATCACATATGTTACTGATTTTAGATAATAATAGATTCTTGTATGACACACACACACAAACACATATACATATATATATATATATATATATATATATATATATATATATATGTATATATATATACATACACACATATATATATTTACACACACATACATATATTTACACACACACACACATATATATATATATATATATATATATATGAAACCAGGTGTCCCACCAAGGAGACAAAAAACAGCACTCAAGGTATATGTGTAGAGGTATAAGTACCGTGTTAGCCGAGCTTCAATAATCATAAAATAATAAAAAAATAATATCATCTATTTATTTTTTGATTTTATATATATATATATATATATATATATATATATATATATATATATATATATATATATATAGATAACAGCAGGCACTTCAAAGGCTCCAAAGAAATAAGTGCTTGTTCAACAAAAATTACAGGAAACCAGGTGTCCCACCAAGGAGACAAAAAACAGCACTCAAGGTATATTGCAAAAGTGTATTTGAAAAAAAGCAGGCACATATAAATCCAACGTTTCGGTCCTGTATAGGGCCTTCCTCACGCCCCTGAGGAAGGTCCTATACAGGACCGAAACGTTGGATTTATATGTGCCTGCTTTTTTTCAAATACACTTTTGCAATATACCTTGAGTGCTGTTTTTTGTCTCCTTGGTGGGACACCTGGTTTTATATATATATATATATATATATATATATATATATATATATATATATATATATATATATATATATATATATATATACAAATACAACTGTATGCTCATCTGCATGTCTTAGGCAGGTCTGCAACCCCGCCTTTCCCCATTATCACCCAGCATACAGCACTTCCACTGCAGCAAGGGATTCTGGGAAATGACATGCAAATGAGCACACAGTGTCACTTTTTGCCTCAAAAACCATTTTTAACATGGTTCCCTATAGGCTTAAGCTTGCTGCATGGTCACAGCTTTGAGCACAGCCAGGGTTAAGGTGCATACCCAGAAAACCACCCACAGACAGCTGTTTCGACCTTAATGGGTCTCATCAGTGTGGGGTTGATTTAACTGGGTATGCAAAGAGGCTATGGGATAGGCTATACCATAATACTGAGTTAAGTTATGGTGAGTAAAAAAAGTGACAAAAACCCTCCACAGGAAAGCAAATATGCAAATACAACTGTATGCTCATCTGCATGTCTTAGGCAGGTCTGCAACCCCTCCTTTCCCCATTATCACCAGCATACAGCACTTCCACTGCAGCAAGGGATTCTGGGAAATGACATGCAAAAAAAAAAAATATATATATATATATATATATATATATATATATAATCTTCTTCTCTCTGAAGAAGACCGTTTTAGTCGGAACGCGTTGGAGTGAGAGTCTGTGGAGTGGGACCCCTACCCTTTTCCATGACAGGAGGCCTTGGCTATCTGTAAATTGGCCTTTCACACCTACGCTTTAATGGTGATGTATTTACATCTTTAATACTCGAGCATTTATTGCCTCCATTTCTGCAATTACTATTTTACAACAACAGCTATCTCCTTACGTTATGTGCACAAATCTGCAGTGTGTGTAGAGGTATATGTGCATGCTTGGATCAGAGCTGCTTGTGTGGAGAGGTATATGAGCATGCTTGGATCAGAGCTGCTTGTGTGTAGAGGTATATGTGCATGCTTGGATCAGAGCTGCTTGTGTGTAGAGGTATATGTGCATGCTTGGATCAGAGCTGCTTGTGTGGAGAGGTATATGTGCATGCTTGGATCAGAGCTGCTTGTGTGTAGAGGTATATGTGCATGCTTGGATCAGAGCTGCTTGTGTGTAGAGGTATATGTGCATGCTTGGATCAGAGCTGCTTGTGTGTAGAGGTATATGTGCATGATTGGATCAGAGCTGCTTGTGTGTAGAGGTATATGTGCATGCTTGGATCAGAGCTGCTTGTGTGGAGAGGTATATGTGCATGCTTGGATCAGAGCTGCTTGTGTGTGTAGAGGTATATGTGCATGCTTGGATCAGAGCTGCTTGTGTGTAGAGGTATATGTGCATGCTTGGATCAGAGCTGCTTGTGTGTAGAGGTATATGTGTATGCTTGGATCAGAGCTGCTTGTGTGTAGAGGTATATGTGCATGCTTGGATCAGAGCTGCTTGTGTGTAGAGGTATATGTGCATGCTTGGATCAGAGCTGCTTGTGTGTAGAGGTATATGTGCATGCTTGGATCAGAGCTGCTTGTGTGTAGAGGTATATGCGCATGCTTGGATCAGAGCTGCTTGTGTGGAGAGGTATATGTGCATGATTGGATCAGAGCTGCTTGTGTGTAGAGGTATATGCGCATGCTTGGATCAGAGCTGCTTGTGTGTAGAGGTATATGTGCATGATTGGATCAGAGCTGCTTGTGTGGAGAGGTATATGTGCATGCTTGGATCAGAGCTGGAGTGTGTGTAGAGGTATATGTGCATGCTTGGATCAGAGCTGCTTGTGTGTAGAGGTATATGTGCATGCTTGGATCAGAGCTGCTTGTGTGTAGAGGTATATGTGCATGCTTGGATCAGAGCTGCTTGTGTGGAGTGGTATATGTGCATGCTTGGATCAGAGCTGCTTGTGTGGAGAGGTATATGTGCATGCTTGGATCAGAGCTGCTTGTGTGTAGAGGTATATGTGCATGATTGGATCAGAGCTGCTTGTGTGGAGAGGTATATGTGCATGCGTGGATCAGAGCTGCAGTGTGTGTAGAGGTATATGTGCATGCTTGGATCAGAGCTGCTTGTGTGTAGAGGTATATGTGCATGCTTGGATCAGAGCTGCTTGTGCTGGTGATTACTTTTGGTGTTCTTTGCCTCACGGAATACATGTTTGGTAGATGTGAGTCCCCCTCCTCTTTTATCAATTTTTCTTCCCTTGTTTTTAACCCACAGTAATACATTTGTATTGTTATCACTTTCTTGGCATGCCCGTGTGCTTCTTCATAAGGATGCTTTTTTCGTTGTAATACATATCCATTATCCTTTAGCACCACTGTCCATTGTTATTATATTATAAATCAAGACAGTTTCTGGGCAACAGTGACGCACTGTGTTGATGCGGTATACTTTGTGTCACATATATATATATATATATATATATATATATATATATATAAAATCAAAAAATAAATAGACTATACCGTTCTGTGGCTAACGAAATGCTTTTATTTGTGCGAGCTTTCGAGATACGCTGATCTCTTCTTCTGGCGGTGTTACAATGAATGAAGCAAGCAAAGGGTATACTTAAAAACAGTGTCTCTTGGAATGTTATCTGTGCTTGTCCCTTCTCCCCCCCCCCCCTTGTGTGAATGTGATTTATGGCTAGAGGTGTTAAATGGTTCCTGAAAGTTAGTGATGTAAGAGTGTGTGTGTGTGTGTGTGTGTGTGTGTATCTGTGTGAATATAAATGAATGGAGAGCCCACAGTTTATACAGTGCTTTACAAAAGGTGTGTGTGTGGAGTGGGAGTTAATATAAATTGTGTGGGTAGGTGTGGAAATGTGAGAGATTGTAGCAAAACTAAAAGTGTGTGTAGATACTATGTGGTCCCTATTGGTGTATAGGGATGGAAAAACAAGGAGTATTTGTATGTGTAAGAGACAGCTGTGTGTGCATACATATAGCACAGTATGTACAGACATGGCCTTTAGCGCTCATGGGAAGAGAGTTCACTTGTGTCAGTAATGACTCATAAAATTTCGATCTCTGTTTAGGCCACCGCTAAGTGTCCCGAACAGTTGCATATATTTCTATTCGTGCAACCATCTCTATTTCGGTGTTTTAAGATTAACTTTGAGTATGGCAACCCCCAGATCGTCCATCTTATGGACAGAGTCAGAGAAATGTTCGCCGACAGGACTGTCTCTTGTTCCGCGTGTGATGCTGTGCGATGCAGGTTCATTCTCTTGTTTAGCCCCTGCCCCGTCTCACCTATGTAGTAGCAGCCCCCTGGACATTTCATGCACATGATGAGGAACACGACATTGCTGGAGGAACAGGTGAACCTTCCTCTGATTTTGTATTCCCGATTCCTGTGTGGTATTTGTATTGTGTCCGCTGTGTAGAGTATTGCGCAGGTTTTGCATCTTGCGTCCTGGCCTGGCATATATATAATTATATATATATATATTCCACAGAAGCAGCCGGCACTCCAGTTGCATGTAGAAAAAATTGGGTGCTTGTCCCATAAAGCAATAATAAATCACACGATTCCGTTTGAAGCACGAGATCAGGAGACAGCACTCTGGTAAGTTTGATCACAAGTTTTTGTACTGAAAAAGACACATAAACCGACGTGTCACGACAGGTCACTCTGCGCGTATTCTGACAGGCCGAGATGGCGTTTGCAGGGAGCTCGGGCGGTGGTAACATCTCTGCGGTGGCGCGGTCCGGATCCCAATACGTTCGCCGCGGAACCCGCTCTGGGCTTCAGTGTAAATCTCCGTCTCCCCCTGTCAGCCTCAGGCAGCTGTTTAGCTATATTTTTAGCCAATCCAGGATTCCTTTATCCCGTTTTATTGAACACCGTCTTCCTTTATATTATTTTATATACCGTTTGTCATGTTGTTTATAGATTTAGTTTCATTTAGTTATATTTGATTATTCATGTGGTTTGTGTTCATTGTAACCGAACCCGGATCTGTGACGCATATGTACTGAGGTGGGGTTGGATCCCCTCGGTTATTTCTTGTTTTATTAATAAATAATTTACTATATTTTAATCTCTGGTGCGCATTGTGTGCGTTTTTCTTCTTGTCTGCACAGTGCTTCAGATTCTGCATCTGAAAAAATGCCGGTGGATCGGGATGTGAGGTAGGGAAGTGACGTCCGCGCCGGAACGTTATTGCCACGCCTCCAAATATTCATTGCCACGCCCCCAAATCGCGCCCGCTGCATACCCTGCAAAGCCATTAAAAAGCTCAGGCTTCAGCAAGTGTATTGCAGCGTGTGTGCGCCTTCCCTCCTTCTGAAATACTATAGACCAGGCCTGCACAACTCGTAAAGCGAGAAGGGCCAAAATGCTCCAAGGAAAAAAAATTTGGGCCGCACGGGTAAAATCATCATCATCATCTCTCCTCCAGCACCTCTCATCATCATCCTCATATCTCCCCCAGAACCCCTCACTATCAACCTTTGCGATACTCCCCATCTATCTCTCATACCCCCATCTCTCCCCCTCACCCACACATAATACTCCCTCTCCACAAACACACAATACCCCACTGCACACCACACACATCCCACGCCCCCTGCACCTCACATCCTTCTACCCCCCTGCACCTCACATCACTCTCCCCCCCTGCACCTCACATCACTCTCCCCCCCTGCACCTCACACCACTCTCCCCCCCTGCACCTCCCATCTCTCCCCCCTGCACCTCACATCACTCTTCCCCCCTGCACCTCACATCACTCTTCCCCCCTGCACCTCACATCACTCTTCCCCCCTGCACCTCACATCACTCCCCCCCCTGAACCTCACATCACTCCCCCCCCTGAACCTCACACCACTCTCCCCCCCCCTGCACCTCACATAACTCTCCCCCCCTGCAACTCACATCACTCTCCCCCCTGCAACTCACATCCCTCTCCCCCCTGTACCTCCAATCACCCCCCCTGCACCTCCAATCACCCCCCCTACACCTCCAACAACCCTCCCCTGCACCTCCAATAACCCCCCCTGCACATCCAACAACCCTCCCCTGCACCTCCAAAGACCCCCCCTGCACCTCCAATGACCCCCCCTGCACCTCCAATGACCCCCCCTGCACCTCCAATAACCCCCCGCACCTCCAATGACCCCCACACCTCCAATCACCCCCCCTGCACCTCAATCACCCCCCTGCACCTCCAACCACCCCCCCTGAACCTCCAATCACCCCCCCTGAACCTCCAATGATCCCCCCTGCACCTCCAATGATCCCCCCTGCACCTCCAATCACCCCCCCCTGCACCTCCAATCACCCCCCCCCGCTGCACCTCCAATCACCCCCCCTGCACCTCCAATCACCCCCCTCTGCACCTCCAATCACCCCCCCTGCACCTCCAATCACCCCCCCTGCACCTCCAATCACCCCCCCCTGCACCTCCAATCACCCCTGCACCTCACCCCCTACACCTCACCTCCCCTGCACCTCACCTCAATGCACCTCACCTCAATGCACCTCACATCACCCCCGGGACCGCGGGGAATCGCTGCCATTTTTTTTTTTGAAGGTTTTTTTTTTTTAAATCTCATTGCGGGCCGCACAGAGAGGCCGGGCGGGCCGCACAGAGAGGCCGGGCGGGCCGCACAGAGAGGCCGGGCGGGCCGCACAGAGAGGCCGGGCGGGCCGTACAGAGGGGGCCGCACAGAGAGGCGGGGCGGGCCGCACAGAGAGGCCGGGCGGGCCGCACAGAGAGGCGGGGCGGGCCGCACAGAGAGGCCGGGCGGGCCGCACAGAGAGGCGGGGCGGGCCGCACAGAGAGGCCGGGCGGGCCGCACAGAGAGGCCGGGCGGGCCGTACAGAGGGGGCCGCACAGAGAGGCGGGGCGGGCCGCACAGAGAGGCGGGGCGGGCCGCACAGAGAGGCGGGGCGGGCCGCACAGAGAGGCGGGGCGGGCCGCACAGAGAGGCGGGGCGGGCCGCACAGAGAGGCGGGGCGGGCCGCACAGAGAGGCGGGGCGGGCCGCACAGAGAGGCCGGGCGGGCCGCACAGAGAGGCGGGGCGGGCCGCACAGAGAGGCGGGGCGGGCCGCACAGAGAGGCCGGGCGGGCCGCACAGAGAGGCGGGGCGGGCCGCACAGAGAGGCGGGGCGGGCCGCACAGAGAGGCCGGGCGGGCCGCACAGAGAGGCGGGGCGGGCCGCACAGAGAGGCGGGGCGGGCCGCACAGAGAGGCGGGGCGGGCCGCACAGAGAGGCCGGGCGGGCCGCACAGAGAGGCGGGGCGGGCCGCACAGAGAGGCCGGGCGGGCCGCACAGAGAGGCCGGGCGGGCCGTACAGAGGGGGCCGCACAGAGAGGCGGGGCGGGCCGCACAGAGAGGCGGGGCGGGCCGCACAGAGAGGCGGGGCGGGCCGCACAGAGAGGCCGGTCGGGCCGTACAGAGAGGCGGGGCGGGCCGCACAGAGAGGCGGGGCGGGCCGCACAGAGAGGCCGGGCAGGCCGCACAGAGAGGCCGGGCGGGCCGTACAGAGGGGGCCGCACAGAGAGGCGGGGCGGGCCGCACAGAGAGGCCGGGCGGGCCGCACAGAGAGGCGGGGCGGGCCGCACAGAGAGGCGGGGCGGGCCGCACAGAGAGGCGGGGCGGGCCGCACAGAGAGGCCGGGCGGGCCGCACAGAGAGGCCGGGCGGGCCGCACAGAGAGGCCGGGCGGGCCGCACAGAGAGGCGGGGCGGGCCGCACAGAGAGGCGGGGCGGGCCGCACAGAGAGGCGGGGCGGGCCGCACAGAGAGGCGGGGCGGGCCGCACAGAGAGGCGGGGCGGGCCGCACAGAGAGGCGGGGCGGGCCGCACAGAGAGGCGGGGCGGGCCGCACAGAGAGGCGGGGCGGGCCGCACAGAGAGGCCGGGCGGGCCGCACAGAGAGGCCGGGCGGGCCGCACAGAGAGGCCGGGCGGGCCGCACAGAGAGGCCGGGCAGGCTGCACAGAGAGGCCGGGCAGGCCGCACAGAGAGGCCGAGCAGGCCGTACAGAGGGGGCCGCACAGAGAGGCGGGGCGGGCCGCACAGAGAGGCGGGGCGGGCCGCACAGAGAGGCGGGGCGGGCCGCACAGAGAGGCGGGGCGGGCCGCACAGAGAGGCGGGGCGGGCCGCACAGAGAGGCGGGGCGGGCCGCACAGAGAGGCCGGGCGGGCCGCACAGAGAGGCCGGGCGGGCCGCACAGAGAGGCCGGGCGGGCCGCACAGAGAGGCGGGGCGGGCCGCACAGAGAGGCGGGGCGGGCCGCACAGAGAGGCGGGGCGGGCCGCACAGAGAGGCCGGGCGGGCCGCACAGAGAGGCCGGGCGGGCCGCACAGAGAGGCGGGGCGGGCCGCACAGAGAGGCCGGGCGGGCCGCACAGAGAGGCGGGGCGGGCCGCACAGAGAGGCGGGGCGGGCCGCACAGAGAGGCGGGGCGGGCCGCACAGAGAGGCGGGGCGGGCCGCACAGAGAGGCGGGGCGGGCCGCACAGAGAGGCGGGGCGGGCCGCACAGAGAGGCGGGGCGGGCCGCACAGAGAGGCCGGGCGGGCCGCACAGAGAGGCGGGGCGGGCCGCACAGAGAGGCCGGGCAGGCCGCACAGAGAGGCCGGGCGGGCCGTACAGAGGGGGCCGCACAGAGAGGCGGGGCGGGCCGCACAGAGAGGCGGGGCGGGCCGCACAGAGAGGCGGGGCGGGCCGCACAGAGAGGCGGGGCGGGCCGCACAGAGAGGCGGGGCGGGCCGCACAGAGAGGCGGGGCGGGCCGCACAGAGAGGCGGGGCGGGCCGCACAGAGAGGCGGGGCGGGCCGCACAGAGAGGCCGGGCGGGCCGCACAGAGAGGCGGGCGGGCCGCACAGAGAGGCCGGGCGGGCCGCACAGAGAGGCCGGGCGGGCCGCACAGAGAGGCGGGGCGGGCCGCACAGAGAGGCCGGGCGGGCCGCACAGAGAGGCGGGGCGGGCCGCACAGAGAGGCCGGGCAGGCCGCACAGAGAGGCCGGGCAGGCCGTACAGAGGGGGCCGCACAGAGAGGCGGGGCGGGCCGCACAGAGAGGCGGGGCGGGCCGCACAGAGAGGCGGGGCGGGCCGCACAGAGAGGCGGGGCGGGCCGCACAGAGAGGCCGGGCGGGCCGCACAGAGAGGCGGGGCGGGCCGCACAGAGAGGCCGGGCAGGCCGCACAGAGAGGCTGGGCGGGCCGCACAGAGAGGCGGGGCGGGCCGCACAGAGAGGCCGGGCAGGCCGCACAGAGAGGCCGGGCAGGCCGTACAGAGGGGGCCGCACAGAGAGGCGGGGCGGGCCGCACAGAGAGGCGGGGCGGGCCGCACAGAGAGGCCGGGCGGGCCGCACAGAGAGGCGGGGCGGGCCGCACAGAGAGGCGGGGCGGGCCGCACAGAGAGGCAGGGCGGGCCGCACAGAGAGGCCGGGCGGGCCGCACAGAGAGGCGGGGCGGGCCGCACAGAGAGGCGGGGCGGGCCGCACAGAGAGGCCGGGCGGGCCGCACAGAGAGGCGGGGCGGGCCGCACAGAGAGGCCGGGCGGGCCGCACAGAGAGGCGGGGCGGGCCGCACAGAGAGGCCGGGCGGGCCGCACAGAGAGGCGGGGCGGGCCGCACAGAGAGGCGGGGCGGGCCGCACAGAGAGGCGAGGCGGGCCGCACAGAGAGGCGGGGCGGGCCGCACAGAGAGGCGGGGCGGGCCGCACAGAGAGGCCGGGCGGGCCGCACAGAGAGGCCGGGCGGGCCGTACAGAGGGGGCCGCACAGAGAGGCGGGGCGGGCCGCACAGAGAGGCGGGGCGGGCCGCACAGAGAGGCGGGGCGGGCCGCACAGAGAGGCCGGTCGGGCCGTACAGAGAGGCGGGGCGGGCCGCACAGAGAGGCGGGGCGGGCCGCACAGAGAGGCCGGGCAGGCCGCACAGAGAGGCCGGGCGGGCCGTACAGAGGGGGCCGCACAGAGAGGCGGGGCGGGCCGCACAGAGAGGCGGGGCGGGCCGCACAGAGAGGCGGGGCGGGCCGCACAGAGAGGCGGGGCGGGCCGCACAGAGAGGCCGGGCGGGCCGCACAGAGAGGCGGGGCGAGCCGCACAGAGAGGCCGGGCGGGCCGCACAGAGAGGCCGGGCGGGCCGCACAGAGAGGCGGGGCGGGCCGCACAGAGAGGCGGGGGGGCCGCACAGAGAGGCGGGGCGGGCCGCACAGAGAGGCGGGGCGGGCCGCACAGAGAGGCGGGGCGGGCCGCACAGAGAGGCGGGGCGGGCCGCACAGAGAGGCGGGGCGGGCCGCACAGAGAGGCGGGGCGGGCCGCACAGAGAGGCGGGGCGGGCCGCACAGAGAGGCCGGGCGGGCCGCACAGAGAGGCGGGGCGGGCCGCACAGAGAGGCCGGGCGGGCCGCACAGAGAGGCCGGGCGGGCCGCACAGAGAGGCCGGGCAGGCCGCACAGAGAGGCCGGGCAGGCCGCACAGAGAGGCCGGGCAGGCCGTACAGAGGGGGCCGCACAGAGAGGCGGGGCGGGCCGCACAGAGAGGCGGGGCGGGCCGCACAGAGAGGCGGGGCGGGCCGCACAGAGAGGCCGGGCGGGCCGCACAGAGAGGCCGGGCGGGCCGCACAGAGAGGCCGGGCGGGCCGCACAGAGAGGCGGGGCGGGCCGTACAGAGAGGCGGGGCGGGCCGTACAGAGAGGCGGGGCGGGCCGCACAGAGAGGCGGGGCGGGCCGCACAGAGAGGCGGGGCGGGCCGCACAGAGAGGCGGGGCGGGCCGCACAGAGAGGCGGGGCGGGCCGCACAGAGAGGCGGGGCGGGCCGCACAGAGAGGCGGGGCGGGCCGCACAGAGAGGCGGGGCGGGCCGCACAGAGAGGCCGGGCGGGCCGCACAGAGAGGCGGGGCGGGCCGCACAGAGAGGCCGGGCGGGCCGCACAGAGAGGCCGGGCGGGCCGCACAGAGAGGCCGGGCGGGCCGCACAGAGAGGCGGGGCGGGCCGCACAGAGAGGCGGGGCGGGCCGCACAGAGAGGCCGGGCGGGCCGCACAGAGAGGCGGGGCGGGCCGCACAGAGAGGCGGGGCGGGCCGCACAGAGAGGCGGGGCGGGCCGCACAGAGAGGCCGGGCGGGCCGCACAGAGAGGCGGGGCGGGCCGCACAGAGAGGCCGGGCGGGCCGCACAGAGAGGCCGGGCGGGCCGCACAGAGAGGCCGGGCAGGCCGCACAGAGAGGCCGGGCAGGCCGCACAGAGAGGCCGGGCAGGCCGTACAGAGGGGGCCGCACAGAGAGGCGGGGCGGGCCGCACAGAGAGGCGGGGCGGGCCGCACAGAGAGGCGGGGCGGGCCGCACAGAGAGGCCGGGCGGGCCGCACAGAGAGGCCGGGCGGGCCGCACAGAGAGGCCGGGCGGGCCGCACAGAGAGGCGGGGCGGGCCGTACAGAGAGGCGGGGCGGGCCGTACAGAGAGGCGGGGCGGGCCGCACAGAGAGGCGGGGCGGGCCGCACAGAGAGGCGGGGCGGGCCGCACAGAGAGGCGGGGCGGGCCGCACAGAGAGGCGGGGCGGGCCGCACAGAGAGGCGGGGCGGGCCGCACAGAGAGGCGGGGCGGGCCGCACAGAGAGGCGGGGCGGGCCGCACAGAGAGGCCGGGCGGGCCGCACAGAGAGGCGGGGCGGGCCGCACAGAGAGGCCGGGCGGGCCGCACAGAGAGGCCGGGCGGGCCGCACAGAGAGGCCGGGCGGGCCGCACAGAGAGGCGGGGCGGGCCGCACAGAGAGGCGGGGCGGGCCGCACAGAGAGGCCGGGCGGGCCGCACAGAGAGGCGGGGCGGGCCGCACAGAGAGGCGGGGCGGGCCGCACAGAGAGGCCGGGCGGGCCGCACAGAGAGGCCGGGCGGGCCGCACAGAGAGGCGGGGCGGGCCGCACAGAGAGGCGGGGCGGGCCGCACAGAGAGGCGGGGCGGGCCGCACAGAGAGGCGGGGCGGGCCGCACAGAGAGGCGGGGCGGGCCGCACAGAGAGGCGGGGCGGGCCGCACAGAGAGGCCGGGCGGGCCGCACAGAGAGGCGGGGCGGGCCGCACAGAGAGGCCGGGCGGGCCGCACAGAGAGGCCGGGCGGGCCGTACAGAGGGGGCCGCACAGAGGCACGGGGCGGGCCGCACAGAGAGGCGGGGCGGGCCGCACAGAGAGGCGGGGCGGGCCGCACAGAGAGGCGGGGCGGGCCGCACAGAGAGGCGGGGCGGGCCGCACAGAGAGGCGGGGCGGGCCGCACAGAGAGGCGGGGCGGGCCGCACAGAGAGGCGGGGCGGGCCGCACAGAGAGGCGGGGCGGGCCGCACAGAGAGGCGGGGCGGGCCGCACAGAGAGGCCGGGCGGGCCGCACAGAGAGGCCGGGCGGGCCGCACAGAGAGGCGGGGCGGGCCGCACAGAGAGGCCGGGCGGGCCGCACAGAGAGGCGGGGCGGGCCGCACAGAGAGGCCGGGCAGGCCGCACAGAGAGGCCGGGCAGGCCGTACAGAGGGGGCCGCACAGAGAGGCGGGGCGGGCCGCACAGAGAGGCGGGGCGGGCCGCACAGAGAGGCGGGGCGGGCCGCACAGAGAGGCGGGGCGGGCCGCACAGAGAGGCGGGGCGGGCCGCACAGAGAGGCCGGGCGGGCCGCACAGAGAGGCCGGGCGGGCCGCACAGAGAGGCCGGGCGGGCCGCACAGAGAGGCGGGGCGGGCCGCACAGAGAGGCCGGGCAGGCCGTACAGAGGGGGCCGCACAGAGAGGCGGGGCGGGCCGCACAGAGAGGCGGGGCGGGCCGCACAGAGAGGCGGGGCGGGCCGCACAGAGAGGCGGGGCGGGCCGCACAGAGAGGCCGGGCGGGCCGCACAGAGAGGCGGGGCGGGCCGCACAGAGAGGCGGGGCGGGCCGCACAGAGAGGCCGGGCGGGCCGCACAGAGAGGCCGGGCGGGCCGTACAGAGGGGGCCGCACAGAGAGGCGGGGCGGGCCGCACAGAGAGGCCGGGCGGGCCGCACAGAGAGGCGGGGCGGGCCGCACAGAGAGGCGGGGCGGGCCGCACAGAGAGGCCGGGCGGGCCGCACAGAGAAGCCGGGCGGGCCGCACAGAGAGGCCGGGCGGGCCGCACAGAGAGGCCGGGCGGGCCGCACAGAGAGGCCGGGCGGGCCGCACAGAGAGGCCGGGCGGGCCGCACAGAGAGGCCGGGCGGGCCGCACAGAGAGGCCGGGCGGGCCGCACAGAGAGGCCGGGCGGGCCGCATGCGGCCCGCGGCCGTTATGTTG
This sequence comes from Ascaphus truei, assembly GCF_040206685.1. Lineage (NCBI taxonomy): Eukaryota > Metazoa > Chordata > Amphibia > Anura > Ascaphidae > Ascaphus > Ascaphus truei. The sequence goes on along the minus strand of NW_027454211.1, from coordinate 50,148 downwards.
TGCAGGCCTGCTATAGACGCAGCCTTATCGACGCTTACTGAATAGGCCACTGTGTCTCTGTCTCTCTCTGTGTCTCTGTGTCTCTCTGTGTCTCTCAAATCAAAATCAGCTTTGTTGGCATGACAAAAGAACATTTCAGTATTGCCAAAGCGTGAGTAATAGGGGGTGTGGGACAATGATTACACGAATACTAGGGGGTACGGTTTAATGGTTATACAGTACATTACTTTTGTCTCTCTCTCATTCTCTGTCTCTCTCTCATTCTCTGTCTCTCTCTCATTCTCTGTCTCTCTCTCATTCTCTGTCTCTCTCTCATTCTCTGTCTCTCTCTCATTCTCTGTCTCTCTCTCATTCTCTGTCTCTCTCTCTCATTCTCTGTCTCTCTCTCATTCTCTCTCTCTCTCTCTCTCATTCTCTGTCTCTCTCTCATTCTCTGTCTCTCTCTCATTCTCTGTCTCTCTCTCTCATTCTCTGTCTCTCTCTCTCATTCTCTGTCTCTCTCTCTCATTCTCTGTCTCTCTCTCTCATTCTCTGTCTCTCTCTCTCATTCTCTGTCTCTCTCTCTCATTCTCTGTCTCTCTCTCTCATTCTCTGTCTCTCTCTCTCATTCTCTGTCTCTCTCTCTCATTCTCTGTCTCTCTCTCATTCTCTGTCTCTCTCTCATTCTCTGTCTCTCTCATTCTGTCTGTCTCTCTCATTCTCTGTCTCTCTCTCATTCTCTGTCTCTCTCTCTCTCTCATCCCTGTATGATAGGTATGTTCCAACTCTATTTTTTGCTCTTCTTTTCCGTTTGAGAGGAGGGAGTCCCTCACCTCTTCAGCCACACACCAGGAACGCTGGATTGCTTACAGACGCTCGGAGAGGCGGATACAGTCGTGGATTGCAGGCACTGATTTATCTGGTAAGTACCGCAAACATGCTTGAACAAGGGCCGTAGACATTTTATTTGATGGTTTAGATTACCATTGTCTGTGGTTGTTAGTTATTGGTATTACAGTTTTTTGATGTTGTTACGAATCAAATACATTTTGAAGTAGTAATCCCCTCCGAACTGGGCATTCCTGGCCAATAATGTCCTGGCTGTAAGAGTTGAAGGGCCCAAGCAAAGCCCCCACCTCTATACACACTAACACTGCAGGGGCATCAGAGTGTCTTATTGTCATGGCAACAGGAGGTGTCACGTGATGTAATTTGTTTAATAAATAATTTTTTAAGGTGTCCCGGTTTTTCATTTTCGAAATCTGGTCACCCTATTCATCAAGCAGAAAAAGTGAAGAAACAATTGTAGTTTTGCTAATGGACGTCATTTTGGCATATCATTAGCTTTGAGGATACCCATTAATATGAAGAAAAGTAACAGCCATTCCCAATGTAGCCCCCCTTCCCTGGGCCAATCGCAGATCGGGCCCCCTCCTCTGTACTAGGGCCTGGCTACGTGTCTGAGTGTGGTGCATACCTGCTGGCAACAGGGGGGCCTGAGTCTCCCGCGATGGTATGGGGGATGATAGGATCAGGTTTCTGGGGTGAATGCCTTCGTCTCATTTAATGGTGCAGCACCTCCATCTCTGAGCCCCAGGAATACGGGTGGAATCCTTCCAGAGAGTCCCCCCCCCCCCCCCGGGGATGAGAGATTCCAGTCTCACACTGTATATCTTTAAAAGCAGCCGCAGCTCTTTATTCACAGCAGCAGAATAGCAGCAACAAGACTGTCAATCAGGTACAGGGTGTCTTCCTCCACACAGGACTGCTCTCCCTCAGGATGGTCTCTGTGTCCCTGCCACCACCCCAGGTCAAGGGCACCCAGGGTGGGGCTAGCTCTTCCCTCGCCCCCTAAACAGGGTGAGAGGAATTGGTCCACCTCCCTAAGTAAGGTTGCATCAGCTCTACTCAGAGGCTGATGGCTCCCCTTCTCCAACGGCCAATTGATATAGGCTCTCTCTGTCACCCTGGGCCAGCCAGGTGACAGACTCAGCAGACTCTAACTCTGGACTGAACTCTTAACTCTGACACACACTTCTACTAAATAGGAAGTGCACTGCTCTTTATGATATTGGCAGGCACTGCCCCTGTGTCTCTGCCTTCCACACAGGGTCAGGTACCAATTTCAGGAATGTCCCGTTATTAGCGTAAACACAACAGAGTTCCATGGATCTAGCATTAAGACTGTAAGCTCTGCAGGCCAGGGATTTCCTTTCCTATTGTCTGATTTTGTTTGTTGCACTTATTGTACTATAATTCCCTGTACTGTATTGCCTCTCTTATAAAGCGCTATATAAATAAAGATTTCCATACATAATATATCTTAATGCATCTTAAGACACCTTAGAGTTCCCTCTATAAGACACTTTATGGTCCACTCAAGTGAATAGTCTGTAAGGAGTCTAAGGCTGCGTCCATAGAAGGACAAGCAGCGCTGAGGCGTGCGGACGCTCCGCGCTGAGCCCCTGCATCCTCAATGAGGATGCCTTGAGAGGGGGCTCATGCGAGCGTCCGCGGGCGTGCTCAGGCTTTGGAGTTTTCAGCCGAGCGCCAAGCTGTTTTTCAGCGCGCTGTCGGCTGAAAACATCCAATCAGCCTTAAGCAGCGTCAACGTCACGGCGCCGTGACATTGACGTCAGTGCATCGCGGGCGATTGGCCCAGCGACGTCACTGCCCCGCCTCCAACCACCTCCCCCCGGCTCCCTTCGCGCACGCTGGCTCCGTGGAATCGGGCTGACTTAAGCAGGAGAGCCTCAGCGTTAGCTCGCATCCGCTCTCCCCACCCCTCTATGGCCCGGGCCTTAGTTACTGTACAGCATTGTAAAGTGCCTTGCTGGCCTAGTACAATTTAGTAAATATCCTAAACAATGTCGTCTTAGGCAAAATGTTGCTGATCTTTGCTCTAAAAATGACTATGAACTAAAGAGAAATAACAATCTCCCTTGTGAGCACATTCACATGTCTCAGACAGGTCTGCAACCCTGCTTTTCACCATTATCCCATACAGCTTCCACTGCAGCCAGGGACTCTGGGAAATGACATGCAAATGAGCACAGTGTCACCTTTTGCTTCAAATCTATTTTAAATGAAATTAGCCTTGTACTTCTGGTGGAGAGAGTAGGGGTTTGGTGCTTTATACGTTACATATTATTAAATGTTAACATCAAACAAATATTGTCATTATGTTTGGTGCTACTTATTTCTTTTTCATTAGGATTTATTTATTCATCTTTCATTATTATTATTTACTAGCTGAGAGACCCGGCGTTGCCCGGGATGTAAATGCGTAATAGGTAGTATTATTTATAACTCGTGGAACAATAGGTGAGTATTTGTTGTAAAGGTTTCGGGGGGGGGGGAGAAAGGGGAGCGGGGGGGGGGAGAAAGGGGAGCGAGGGGGGGAGAAAGGGGAGCGGGGGGGGGAGAAAGGGGAGCGGGGGGGGGAGAAAGGGGAGCGGGGGGGGGGAGAAAGGGGAGCGGGGGGGAGAAAGGGGAGCGGGGGGGAGAAAGGGGAGCGGGGGGGGAGAAAGGGGAGCGGGGGGGGAGAAAGGGAAACGGGGGGGGGAGAAAGGGGAGCGGGGGGGGGGGGGAGAAAGGGGAGGGGGGGGGAGAAAGGGGAGCGGGGGGGGGAGAAAGGGGAGCGGGGGGGGAGAAAGGGGAGCGGGGGGGGGGAGAAAGGGGAGCGGGGGGGGAGAAAGGGGAGCGGGGGGGAGAAAGGGGAGCGGGGGGGTGGGAGAAAGGGGAGCGGGGGGGGAGAAAGGGGAGCGGGGGGAGAGAAAGGGGAGCGGGGGGGGGAGAAAGGGGAGCGGGGGGGAGAAAGGGGAGCGGGGGGGAGAAAGGGGAGCGGGGGGGAGAAATGGGAGCGGGGGGGAGAAAGGGGAGCGGGGGGGGAGAAAGGGGAGCGGGGGGGGGGAGAAAGGGGAGCGGGGGGGGGGGAGAAAGGGGAGCGGGGGGGGAGAAAGGGGAGCGGGGGGGGAGAAAGGGGAGCGGGCGGGGGAGAAAGGGGAGCGGGGGGGGGAGAAAGGGGAGCGGGGGGGGGAGAAAGGGGAGCGGGGGGGGGAGAAAGGGGAGCGGGGGGGGGGAGAAAGGGGAGCGGGGGGGGAGAAAGGGGAGCGGGGGGGGAGAAAGGGGAGCAGGGGGGGAGAAAGGGGAGCGGGGGGGGAGAAAGGGGAGCGGGGGGGAGAAAGGGGAGCGGGGGGGAGAAAGGGGAGCGGGGGGGAGAAAGGGGAGCGGGGGGGAGAAAGGGGAGCGGGGGGGGGGGAGAAAGGGGAGCGGGGAGAAAGGGGAGCGGGGGGGGAGAAAGGGGAGCGGGGGGGGAGAAAGGGGAGCGGGGGGGAGAAAGGGGAGTGGGGGGGGAGAAAGGGGAGCGGGGGGGGAGAAAGGGAGCGGGGGGGGAGAAAGGGGAGCGGGGGGGGGGAGAAAGGGGAGCGGGGGGGGAGAAAGGGGAGCGGGGGGGGGGGAGAAAGGGGAGCGGGGGGGGGGGAGAAAGGGGAGCGGAGGGGGGAGAAAGGGGAGCGGGGGGGAGAAAGGGGAGCGGGGGGGGGGAAGGGGAGGGGGGAAAGGGGAGTGGGGGGGGGTGGAGAGCGGTGGGCATATGTATTGTCATAATTTATGTTTGGGCATTTCCCCCCCCCCCGTTCCCCGTGACTCCCCCCCCCCCGTTCCCTGTGACTCGCGCTCCCCCCCCCGGCGGCCGCTTGGTCCCCCGATGTGCCGTCCTGCTGAGTGAGGCGTGCAGGCGGCTGCAGGAAGCGCCCTGTGTGGGCCTAAGACTCACGCTCCCCCCCCCCCCCGGCGCCCGCTCGATGTGGCGTCTGGCTGAGCGGCGGTAGGAAGCGCCCTGTGTGGGCCTGAGGCTGAGGCGGGACGCGCAGTGGGCCTGAGGCTGAGGCGGGACACGCAGTGGGCCTGAGGCTGAGGCGGGACGCGCAGTGGGCCTGAGGCTGAGGCGGAACGCGCAGTGGGCCTGAGGCTGAGGCGGGACGCGCAGTGGGCCTGAGGCTGAGGCGGGACGCACAGTGACTTACCTGAGCGGGTGGTAGCGCCGGGGAGGTAAGGGAGCGGCTGGGGTAGGAGGGCCTCGCTTCCCGTCCGGAGCCAGTGCAGGATGGCGCACGTGAGGGGGGGGGGAGGGGGGCGGACAGAGGGTGTGTGTGTGTGTATAGAGCTGCTGTGTTGTGTGTGTGTGTGTGTGTGTGTGTGTGTATAGAGCTGCTGTGTTGTGTGTGTGTGTGTGTGTGTATAGAGCTGCTGTGTTGTGTGTGTGTGTGTATAGAGCTGCTGTGTTGTGTGTGTGTGTATAGAGCTGCTGTGTTGTGTGTGTGTGTGTGTGTGTAGAGCTGCTGTGTTGTGTGTGTGTGTGTGTGTGTGTGTATAGAGCTGCTGTGTTGTGTGTGTGTGTGTGTATAGAGCTGCTGTGTTGTGTGTGTGTGTGTATAGAGCTGCTGTGTTGTGTGTGTGTGTGTGTGTATAGAGCTGCTGTGTTGTGTGTGTGTGTGTGTGTGTGTATAGAGCTGCTGTGTTGTGTGTGTGTGTGTGTGTGTATAGAGCTGCTGTGTTGTGTGTGTGTGTGTGTGTGTATAGAGCTGCTGTGTTGTGTGTGTGTGTGTGTGTGTATAGAGCTGCTGTGTTGTGTGTGTGTGTGTGTGTGTATAGAGCTGCTGTGTTGTGTGTGTGTGTGTGTGTGTATAGAGCTGCTGTGTTGTGTGTGTGTGTGTGTGTGTGTATAGAGCTGCTGTGTTGTGTGTGTGTGTGTGTTTGTATAGAGCTGCTGTGTTGTGTGTGTGTGTGTGTGTGTATAGAGCTGCTGTGTTGTGTGTGTGTGTGTGTGTGTGTGTGTGTATAGAGCTGCTGTGTTGTGTGTGTGTGTGTGTGTGTGTGTGTATAGAGCTGCTGTGTTGTGTGTGTGTGTGTGTGTGTGTGTGTGTGTGTGTATAGAGCTGCTGTGTTGTGTGTGTGTGTGTGTGTATAGAGCTGCTGTGTTGTGTGTGTGTGTGTGTGTGTGTGTGTGTGTGTGTGTGTGTGTGTGTGTGTGTGTGTGTGTGTGTGTGTGTATAGAGCTGCTGTGTTGTGTGTGTGTGTGTGTGTGGGCCGTCACTCGGCCTCAGGCCAATGAGAGGTGTGCGGGGGCGGGCGACCCAAGGGACCAATGAGATTTCCCCTAGGGACACCGGACATCCAGGCAGGCAAACATACAGTGCTTTCACTAATATAGTATAAGATTAACTTTATTATATTTGTTGTTGTCATTATTATTATTGTTTACTGTTAGCTGGAGTAAGGCTCACCCAAGAACCACTTTCCCCTGTATGGGGGTCAGACATAGTGCAGACTTGACCCCTGACATTTATAAAAAGATGTTGGAATATGTGACACTGCTGCTTAATAAACACAAACACAGGCGCGCCATGTATTGTTCTGACATTGGTTTATTACACAGAGACACGTCTTTATAGAGGGTTGTCACACTAACAGCCTGGAAGGGGTTAATGCAGGGTCACCAGCCCAGCCCCCCTCTCCTATGATTGGTTGCTGCTCTCGTACAGGAGCCGCGATTGGTCCCCTGTCAATGTCAGAAAAGGCGCCAGTTTTGCTGTCTCCATGGCGACCATGGCGGCCGCCGGAGATCGGCCTGCAGCGCGGCCCGGCTTCCAGGTTACCTCCCCGCCGGTGAAGATGTTAGCGGGGCGGCTGAGGGAATGCGTGCGGCGGCGGCCCGGTTCCTTCTGGCTGGAGAAAGGAGCCGGCGGGCTGGAGGTGGGCCTGGTGTGGATGCAGGGCCGGGTGCTGCACGTACGGCCCGAGCGCGGCGTCACCGTGCGGCTGAGCGACGACACTCACACCTTCACCGTGTGCGGGGCTGACCGGGTGCCCAAGGGCAAGCCCTGCCTGCAGCCAGGTAACCGGGGGGTCCGCATGCCCTGCCTGCAGCCAGGTAACCGGGGGGGTCCGCAAGCCCTGCCTGCAGCCAGGTAACCGGGGGGTCCGCAAGCCCTGCCTGCAGCCCGGTAACCGAGGGGTCCGCAAGCCCTGCCTGCAGCCCGGTAACCGGGGGGTCCGCAAGCCCTGCCTGCAGCCAGGTAACCGGGGGGTCAGCAAGCCCTGCCTGCAGCCAGGTAACCGGGGGGGTCAGCCAGCCCTGCCTGCAGCCAGGTAACCGGGGGGGGTCCGCAAGCCCTGCCTGCAGCCAGGTAACCGGGGGTCCGCAAGCCCTGCCTGCAGCCAGGTAACCGGGGGGGTCCGCAAGCCCTGCCTGCAGCCAGGTAACCGGGGGGGTCAGCAAGCCCTGCCTGCAGCCAGGTAACCGGGGGGGGTCCGCAAGCCCTGCCTGCAGCCAGGTAACCGGGGGTCCGCAAGCCCTGCCTGCAGCCAGGTAACCGGGGGGGTCCGCAAGCCCTGCCTGCAGCCAGGTAACTGGGGGGTCCGCAAGCCCTGCCTGCAGCCACGTAACTGGGGGGTCCGCAAGCCCTGCCTGCAGCCAGGTAACCGGGGGGTCAGCAAGCCCTGCCTGCAGCCACGTAATCGGGGGGTCCGCAAGACCTGCCTGCAGCCAGGTAACCGGGGGGTCCGCAAGCCCTGCCAGCAGCCAGGTAACCGGGGGTCCGCAAGCCCTGCCTTCAGCCACGTATTTGGGGGGTCCGCAAGCCCTGCCTGCAGCCAGGTAACCGGGGGGGTCCGCAAGCCCTGCCAGCAGCCAGGTAACCGGGGGGTCCGCAAGCCCTGCCTGCAGCCAGGTAACCGGGGGGTCCGCAAGCCCTGCCTGCAGCCAGGTAACCGGGGGGTCCGCGCGTGGCTATCACTGTCCTGCCTCACACGGGAGGGCGCCATGATTTCTTCTCCCGCCCCCTAAACAGCAACACCAGCCTCTCACCCTCTCACCCTCTCACGTCACCTAGATAGAAGCCAGGCAGATCCCACTGGTTTTCTATGAATCGCAACTGATTTTAAAGTCCTGTTTATATCAGCAGTCAGGTCTGATATAAAACAGTAGTAATGTTTCCACCGCCAGTGTATGCAGCGCTGTACATAGAATGTTTGCAGGCGCGAGCCGCTACCCCATAGAGCTTACAATCTATGTCTGAAGCACTTATTCCCATGACCTGTTATTTGTAATTTATATGATTGTCACATGTATTACTGCTGGGAAGCGCTATGTACATTTAATGGCGCTATATAAAAAAAGACATTTGTAGCCCTTTTTCTGACACTCTAAGCGACTTCGGGTAACTGCGCGCACCTGCGGCTCCAGGAGATCTGAGCCTCCGCTAGCTGGGAGCCTGGGGTAACACTTATTAGCGCAGCGCCTCCACTTACCCAGGATCACCGTCATGTAAGATTCCCCTGGGCAAGAAACACACCGATACAATGCGTGCAACCAACTTTACTATGTGCAATAATAAACTTATACTCTATATGAACCGTGGCAATAACCCAATATGCATACACTTATCTTATAACACTATACTTATACTCTATCATACCCTAACACCGCTAACGGATAATGTCCTTCTAACATCAGTGGCTCGGCCACACCCCTAGGGAATATTGTCCTGTACAATAGTGGCTCAGCCACGCTCTTATGAGTGTCTCTATCCCGTCACCGCGTGCCCCACACACCGTGTCCGTGTAATAGTACGATAGCGGCGTGTACTCGCTAGTGTCTCCCTATAGTTATGCCTAAGGCGGGATCAGCGCCTGTTGACCGGTGTTGGTGCACTTGACGTATCTACTACCTTCCGGTCACGGCGGTGACCGGTAATACTTGGAAAAGGATCAGCCGAATCCTTGCTTGTCTGGGATGTCCGCAGTGCAGCTGTCTGGTCCCAAGCAGCTCACCAGCAAACCTGCTCCGCACGCTTGTCCCTAACTGTGTACACAGTAAGGTGACTGATCGCTAGCACTATGGCCGTCCCTGCAGCACAGCAGCACACTGTGACTCAGGGGTTTCTCCTAAGGGCCTGCGGGGTAAAGCTAGCCTATGCAGGCGGGTCACGGACCCCCTGCACGCATACACCCTCCTCCGTTACCTTCCAGATCCCCTCTGACTAGCCTCTCCCCCACGCTTCCCTTTCCTCCTCCCGTAATTCTAGCCTTCCGATTGGCTCCTCAAGTCAGGTGACTGCCCAGGAGCTCATGGGAGTTGTAGTTCCTCAGCGGAGCTTCTCTGCCTTGAGCTGCACAGACTCACAGCTATTGCATCAGCGCAGACCTCCACATGACTCTCCTGAACAGTCAAAACACCAACTGAACACACATATGAGGTTCCTACCACATCCCTACACATACATCTATTATTTGGTGCCTGCGGCACAGGGAGATAACGTGACTTGCTCAAGGTCACAAGGTATGGGGGGGGGGGGGATTGAGTGTGTGTGGGGGGGGATTGAGTGTGTGTGGGGGGGGATTGAGTGTGTGTGTGTGGGGGGGGGTTGAGTGTGTGTGTGGGGGGGGGGTTGAGTGTGTGTGTGGGGGGGGGGTGAGTGTGTGTGTGTGGGGGGGGGGTTGAGTGTGTGTGTGGGGGGGGGTTGAGTGTGTGTGTGGGGGGGGGGGTTGAGTGTGTGTGTGGGGGGTGGGTTGAGTGTGTGTGGGGGGGGATTGTGTGTGTGTGGGGGGATTGAGTGTGTGTGTGTGTGTGTGGGGGGGATTGAGTGTGTGTGTGGGGGGGGGATTGAGTGTGTGTGTGTGTGGGGGGGTTGAGTGTGTGGGGGGGGGATTGAGTGTGGGGGCGGGGATTGAGTGTGTGTGTGGGGGGGGATTGAGTGTGTATGTGTGTGGGGGGGATTGAGTGTGATTGGGGGGATTGAGTGTGTGCGTGGGGGGATTGAGTGTGTGTGTGTGGGGGGGGGAATTGAGAGTGTGTGTGTGTGGGGGGGGATTGTGTGTGTGTGTACTGCTGCGGCACAGTTTATTCGAGCATTTGCCCGTTCTGTGCCGCAGCAGTAGCATGGCGCGCGCCCGAGTGTGACGGGCGCACGCCGAAGCAGCGGAAGAGCGCCCTCCGATCGGGGCGCTCTCCCTACCGCTGCCGGGTCCGCCGGGTCCCCCGGAACCCCCTGCCGCTGTCCCGCGATCGCGGGACACCAGGGCTCCCTCGGGGAGCCCCTGGACACGCGTGCAGGGGGCGCACGCTCCCGATGACGCGTGACCGCGCGAGGGGCGGCCACTAGCAAGCCGGGAGATTTCCCGGCTTGCGGTACCGACCACACTTCAATAAAGTGTGTCGGTAGTGTATGTGGTGTGTATGTGGTGATTGATTGAGAGAGAGAGTGTGTGTTGTATTGCAGTGGTGCGCAAACTGGTGGGGGGCAATAAGGCGCAAGATTTAGGGGGGCGCAGGCGACGTGCGGCGAAATCTGGGTGCGCGGGCCGGCAGACGCTTTGCGCGGGAGGACGAAAAAGCTGTACGCGATGGGCGGCCAATAAGATGTGCACGGGCGGGCAGCCGAAGATGTGTGCGGGTGGCTGAACAAGATAGTGCAGGTGGCGGCCTCGTGATGGTGTGTGCGCACACGCGCAGGGGCTTCGGGGGTACGGGGAGGAGCACGCCCGAGCACGGTGAAGTCAAACGCCCCTCCCGGTGTCTGCCCTGCAATAGCGCTGTGTTCCTGCTCTCCTCCGCTGGCAACCTGCTTCGCTGCGATCCTCTGCGAGGGAAAGGGTCGGCTGCCACTGTATCAATCACACTATGAATGTACAGAAATAATAAAAAAAAAGTGAAAACATTGAAAACGGAAAAAAAATAATAATAATAATGTAGGTAGGAGTGTGGATGACAATGGGGATAGCAAGCCAAAGAGCAGGGAGGGGAAGGTAGAAACAAAAAGGGGGGGAGAGGGAAGGGAGGTAGCAAAGAGGTGGATGAATGCCCCCCAAATGTATTGCCTTTGTGCACGTACGCTCTCCCAAGCTCAGCGCTTGGGGAGACAAACAAAATTGACTTTGAAGTGCGCTCAGCAGAAGTCAATGCACACATACAGCCACACACAGACACACACACACACACACACACACACAAACACACACAAATAGCCCCGATCCACGCTTGCAAAATGATGCAGGACACCCTGCGCTCAGGCTTGGAGAGTTGGTGATGTCACCGCTCTCAGCGGCAGCGTGGACGCAGCCTAATTTTGCAAGCGCGAGCTGTTGAAATATGTAAGTATTTATAGACATATTTGGATTTATATTGTATACCGTTTAATAAAGGTTTTTTTTTTTTTTCATGTGATTTTGATTACGTCAGGCAGGGGGGGCCCGAGAAATTTTATGGATGAAGAGGGGGGCTCGGCATAAAAGGTTTGCTCACCCCTGCACTAAGCTGCGCTTTCAGCTCATAGACCTCACATTATAAACGTGTAATTATAGTCTCACCTTAATGTAGTGTAAAAGAAAATGATGTACAGATTTAGTCGCATCTATTAACGCAGGTTAACGGTGGCAGAACGTTAAAGCAGCTCTATTTAAACAAATGGCACAGCGCTATATTTCTTAAATGGGTGCAATTTATTGCATTATTTGTGTAATCTTATCAGGTGGTACAGGCATACCCCGCATTCACGTACACAATGGGACCGGAGCATGTATGTAAAGTGAAAATGTACTTAAAGTGAAGCACTCCCTTTTCCCCACTTATCGATGCATGTACTGTACTGCAATCCTCATATACGCGCATAACTGATGTAAATAACGCATGTGTAACAGTCTCTACAGTCTCCCCGCTTGCGCACAGCTTCGGTACAGGTAGGGAGCCGGTATTGCTGTTCAGGACGTGCTGACAGGCGCATGCGCGAGCTGCCGTTTGCCTATTGGGTGATATGTCCTTACTCGCGAGTGTCCTTAAACCGGGGTATGCCTGTACACTTGTACAGGAAATCCTAAAGTTGATGTCCCTGGGGCAGCTGAGGGATTTTCACCCATTCAGTCCTGGAGGGTCCTGCACCCCCCTCCTGCATTTCCTAATCATGTGTTCGCTCCTTAGGCCTCGGATATTTTATTTATTTATCAAATGTTTTACCAGGAAGGAAGCAATACTTGAAAATGAGGTAACTCTCAATGTATGTCCTGGGCACAGAGTTATGATGACAGATACATGGTTACAAATCCATAGTTACATTAAGTGAACAGGGTATACATTATATACAAGACATTGCATGCACAGTTAGAGATAATATATATATTATAGGCGCATGTAACCGTTACAGACCAGATTAAAATGTGAGACAGCCTTCGTTTTGAAAGCACTTAGACTGGTGGCATCTGCAAGAGTCTCTGGTAGGTTGTTCCAGTTTTGGGGTGCACGGTAAGGCCGTGATTATACCCGAAGCGGCGGAGCGCAGAACGTTGTGCGCCACCAAAACAAATAAAAGTTTTCCTATGAGCGCACGCTAAGAATGGGTGACCAAGTGCGCAAATTTTCGAACAGATCCAAGAATTTTATTTTCTGGAGCGATGGCCGCGTCATGTGAGCGGTTCAGCCAATGAGAGTGAACCACTCACGTGACATCATGGCCTCGCCTCCCGATGCCTCCTGCCTGCAGTGCAAGTTTCGGGCAGCGCATCGCATTGAGGTAGCGTGCGTGTCCCGCCGCCGGTGGTATAATGAAGGCCTATGAGGAGGAGCGTCCGGATACTTTGTTGAACCTTAACCATGAGCAGTCTGTTGGAGTCTGATCTCAGATGATAAGTGCTACACGTGGTAGGGGTGAGGAGCTTGTTCAGATAGGTGGGTAGCTTGCCTAGAAAGTATTTGAATACACAGACCCCCACCAACGCGGCTCGAAACGCGTTGGTGGGGGTCTGTATACCCCGTAATGTAGCTGTATTTTTTTGTGGTTTCCATTAAAATAGTCTTTTTTTATGGGCACACGCTCTCCTGGATTTCATTCAACCTTTTTTTACTTTCCTGAGTATTAGTGCCTGCTTTTTCCTTTTGCTTCGTGTCAAGTCATCCAGAAAAAACGGAAGCACGCCCCCTACTGTGAAAGAAGAAACCTGCACAGCCAAAAGGACATTACCAACTCTAACTGTGAGTTATTTTATCACAAGCACATTCTCCATTCTGACATTATATGCTGGGACACTTTATTGTGTGGCCCCTTACTACAGTGCTCGTGGGGGCCCTAGCCCACTAGTCAGATTACAATGGAGCAGTGATTAATACATGATTGTTCTGTGTCCTATGGATTGGCTATCCCTTATCCATTATCCAGGGGGTTTTCATTTCCGTTATCATTATATACATTTATTGAACGTTACAATTTTTGTACTACATATTTTGAGGCTTTTTTTCAGAGCACCACACATTTTTTCCATTTTTCTATGAAAAGTGGAAAGGCCGGGGACACTTTAACTTTCACATGTTATAATGCCTGGCCCCTGGCTTATGGTGCCAGGTAGCTGCCAGGGGCTCACCGTTCCAGTGGTAACCTTTATTGTATAGCCTGGTTACCCCCTTTATCGTATAGCCTGGCACCCCCTTTGGAGGGAAGTATTATCGAAATGGGGGGGTCCCAGAGTTGAAATGAATGCGGTTCAGCTTGGGGAGACCCTCTGCTTCAATCCTGTTTTAAAAATTTTTTTTTTATAAAAAGCGTGTGACTTGCTCCTTCAGAATACTGATTTTCATGTTCGGTTAAAGCCTTAACAAGAAAAAAATGGGTGTATATAGCGCTAAAAAATCTTGTGCAGTGACAATAATGTTATAATGTGATAGTGCACACAATAAAATATAAATATATAATAATAAACTTAGGCTGCCAGGTGATACCAACTCCAAGACAGGTTGGAAAAACAAGACAAATAATAAACAATACAGACCGGCGCCAATTAGTCCAAGGTGATACTAATGTCCAGCACTGAAAGAGTCTCAGAATAGTAGATAGCTGCAGTAGTATCTTCACAGCTTGTCTTCAATGATTGGACTCCATATGTATGTGCATGGGAGAAAAAATAGACAAAGAAAACATATCATAGTGCAGTATGCAAACAACCAAACATGCAGGACAAACAGGACAAGACAAACACTACATAAAACAGGCTCACCCCCTGAAGAAGTGCGCATGCGCACGAAACGCGTTGGGCAGATTTGCATTTTGAGTGTGGCAGAGGACTGGTAGTGACTGCGGGAGCCTTGCAGCCAAGTGAAAGGAAATTCGGCGATTGCACCCGCCTCCTAGCAGCGGATTTCCGGATTGAGCTTGACAGACAGCACCAGGAGCTCCACGAGATCCGTCAAGCCGCGTGGTGTGACGTGCTTCTGGTCACGGAGAGAGAGAGATCCCTGGAGGTCTGAGGACTGAAAAAACGGAGCTGCTGCCGGTTACCATCTATCCTTACACCCCTGCTTATGTCCTGTGGCAGTACTGTAAGTAGGATTCCGGTTTTTACCCACCGGATCCCACGTGTGCTACCTCATCATTTTCATTTTAATTGTGTTAATAAATACTTTATTGTAGGATTAGTCAGCCTTGCCTGTTTTATGTAGTGTTTGTCTTGTCCTGTTTGTCCTGCATGTTTGGTTGTTTGCATACTGCACTATGATATGTTTTCTTTGTCTATTTTTTCTCCCATGCACATACATATGGAGTCCAATCATTGAAGACAAGCTGTGAAGATACTACTGCAGCTATCTACTATTCTGAGACTCTTTCAGTGCTGGACATTAGTATCACCTTGGACTAATTGGCGCCGGTCTGTATTGTTTATTATCGGTTAAAGCCTTACTTCACAAATGTAGTAAAGTGCTTTAAAACATTTTTTTTATTTCAACCTTCCCCAGCGATCGCATCTGTCTATCTAAACCTTGTGTCGCCCTGCTCCTTACTTCCCTTCTCCTTTCCCACTCAACCTGTCTTCACCAACCTACTAACACTTCTCTACCTCCTTTGATACCTAACCTACCAAGTCCTACTTCACGTCCCCCTTCACTCCACTTCCAGTCACCACTCCCACTATCTAACTTGCACATTTCTATAGCTTTCTGATTTCCTCACTTCTCCACATTTATTCTTCTTTCTTTCTAGCTCCCTACTTCCTCTCCTCCTTGCTCTCCCCTCTACCACTTCCTTACTACTTGCTGCATCCCTACCCCACTTTAAATTCAAGTCTACTTCCTTACTCCTTCTTATAGTATTGTCTCCTTAAATGTCTCCACTTCGGCTTATTTCCTCTCATCTACTTGCTTTTATCCTCTTACTAACTCCCTCTCTATCACTCACCCTGCCCTTACTCGCTTAATGGTTCTGCCGCTACGGCGCTATACTAATTCCCTTCCCGTATGTCTTTCTATTCTTCCCAGACTCAAAATTCAAAAAGCCCGCGTCGGGCCGGTGAGATGACTAATCCAGGCCTGCGCGGGTCATCCGGCGCATTCTGGACGCCTTGATGGGCTTACGGCTGTCCTTGGTCTTGCTGGTGACGTCATCTGGTCGCGCCGGTGGGAGCTGGTTCCGCGCCACCTCCAAGATGGCGCCGCTCCTTCCGGGGCACAGCTGTGATGCGTATCCGGGGGGCGGCCATTTTGGAAGACGTCTCTCACCAGTGCGGAGGTGCGTGCGCCCGCTCCTGTTTCCCGCTCACCGCTCTCTTCCTGCTCCTGCGGTTCACTGTGGATTCCTGCCTTCTAGAGCTGCTTCGCCATCTTGTGTCGGGGGCCGCCATCATCAGAAAGGTAGGCCGCAAATTTTCTCACCAGGGATTCAGTTTCAGCGCAGGTTGCTTGATCACTGGACATCTGTAGTTGGGGTGTCGGAGATCACCGCTCTTTCACTCGGGGGTGAGTTTCTTTATTTGGTGACAGCTTCACCGTGGCCGGGGACCAGACCTCAAGTAGGGGGACGAGAACTGGAGGAGAAGCAAAGAAACACAGGTTGCTGAGGCCATGACACCGAGGGATTAGCCTGATACACTACAGGGGTGAACAAAGCCGGGACAGACTCTGGTTATGCATAGTATATGTTAGGTTTTATTAATTCAAGCTCAGGAAGAGCGAGGCAGGAGTGGGGGGGAGTGACCTGCTTCAAAAATCCGCATGGGCCACGCACTAGGGGGGAGGAGGGTAGATCTCCTGGGCCCTAGTGAAGTCCTTTGGGACTGGACGCGGTGGGTGAATGAACTTCATCCCACGTTTCCTCCGGACGGTTGGAGAGGAGTCCAGCTTCCCAAAGGCGGTGATCTCGTCAAGGAGGCGACGTCGCCGAGACGACGAGAATTCTACTGTCTTTTGTCTTGTCTAGTGTTTGTTGTGTCCCCCCAGGTGTACCCTCTTGTGTGCTCCCCCTTGTGTATTGCTGTAGGTGGTGAAGTGAGGTATTGCAGTTCGAGAAGAAGAGGAGGTCGGGATTGTGGTCCAGGTGCATCAATCAAGAACAGATATCGGCAGCAAAGTCATCTCATACTTTTAAATGAGTAAGGAACTCAGGCTAGTATCACATAACATTAAGGGGTTTAACAGCCCGGTTAAACGCAGAATCGCCTTCCGAGATTATAAGCGTAAAGGGGCAGAAATTCTGTTTCTGCAAGAAACACACTTCTCTCAAGACAACTACCCCAAATTCCTGGATAAGGACTACCCGACACACTTTTTGTCTTCCGCGAAAGTCAAAAAAAAAGGGGTGGCCATACTAATTCATAAAAGAATACCGTTCGTACCCGATAGGACTTTCAAAGATAAAGAGGGCAGATTCCTCATAGTAAGAGGTGCAATCCAAGGGTTCCCAATTACTCTAGCAACAATATATGCCCCTAATGAGACGGCCCCCGTTTTTTTCTCTACCTTCTTTGGGAAACTCAACAAAGTGGCCAGAGGTAATATCATTGTCGCTGGAGACTTGAACAGGGCACTACGGGAGGACCTTGACAGATGTTCATCCACTAATATTACACACAGATCTGACATACTAACAATTAAAAAAGGGTTACGTGACTGCCAACTACTCGACATCTGGAGGGAACAACACCAGAGACTGAGAGAATACACCTTCTACTCACACCCACATGACACATATAGCAGGATAGATTACTTCCTTGTATCCAACAGAATGGTCCCTGGGGTCTCTCGCACCGAGATCCATGATATTTCATGGTCAGACCATGCATCTATAGAGCTGCGGTGCACACTAATCCCACTAGACAGACCTAGAGCGAACTGGAAACTAAACGAAATCTTGCTGAAAATCCCAGCCCTACAGGTGGAAATTGGGGAAAAGCTCACACAATACTTCGAGGAGAATGAGGGGAGTGTGGCTACGCACTCCAGACTGTGGGAGGCCCATAAGGCTACCCTCAGGGGGGTCATTATGAATCTGGCCGCTAAACGGAAAAGAGAACGGGAGGGAAAAATTTTGAAGCTAGAGGAACAGCTAGCAGAGCTTTCCTCCCTCCACAAAAAAATAAGAATGCCCACACGTTAACTCAAATACTAGCCACTAAAACTAGTCTTAACCTCCTCCTCTCCGCCCAGGCCGAGAAGGAATTGACCTGGTCCAAGCGGAAATTTTATGAAAAAGCTAACAAGCCTGACACACTACTTGCCAATAAGCTAAAAAAACAAGCTTCCAAACTATCACATTCACGCAATTCGAAACCAAGATGGGGACCTTACCTCCATCCCAGCGAACATAGCAGGGGAATTCAAAAAGTATTACGAAATATTATACAATGGAGATAAGGTAACCCATAATCCGAAAACAAAGGAGGATTTACGGACCTTCTTAATAGAGGCACATTTACCCATTTTGAAGAGATGCGAAAGGGAGGCACTCCAGTCGGACTTCACGATGGAGGAACTCTCTGGGGTCATCAAAGCACTAAAACCGGCTAAAGCCCCAGGGCCAGATGGCTTTTCGAACTTATATTACAATAAATATTTAAAAATTCTAGCCCCCCACATGTTAAAGTTATTCAATGAAATCTTAGCAGGGGCCTCATTCCCAGCACAAATGCTCCAAGCCTCAATATCGGTGATCCATAAACCCGGAAAGGACCCGGCAGACTGTAAGAGCTACCGGCCCATTTCACTGATTAACTTGGACCTCAAAATATACTCTAAACTTATAGCCAACAGGGTGGGTAGTGTTCTTCCCGGGTTAATTCACACGGATCAAGTAGGGTTTATCGGAGGTAGACAAGCGGCAGATAACACCAGGAGAATTATTGACCTAATTGATCTGGCCCAAAAAGAAAAAATTCACTCCATGGTGTTAAGTCTGGACGCTGAAAAAGCCTTCGATAGAATAGATTGGCCCTACCTATCGGAAACACTGAGAGCATTTGGCTTTGAGGGACGCCTCCTGCAGGCCATCCTGGCGTTGTATAAAAACCCAACAGCAAGAGTGAGATATCAAGGTTTCCCCTCAGAACAGTTTGAAATCAAAAGCGGAACACGTCAAGGATGCCCGCTGTCGCCACTACTGTTCGCCTTATGTATAGAGCCTTTGGCGGCACACATCAGAAATAACCCAGATATCTCTGGTATCCCTGTGGGAGACCAAATGCACAAAGCCGCTCTATATGCGGACGATGTCATTCTCACAATAGCCAAATCTCTCACATCTCTCCCAAATGTATTCAACATACTGGGCAAATTTAACCAAATTTCGGGATTTAAGATCAATCAGTCTAAATCAGAAGCCCTCAATATTAATCTACCAAAAGAAGTTGAAAAACTGATTGACCTCAATTTTCAGTTCAAATGGCAACCCTCCGCTATCAAATATTTAGGGGTTTATCTCACAAGGGAGTACAAAACTTTATATAAAGCAAATTTCCCCAAGATCATAAAGACGCTGGGGGAGGATCTCCGAACCTGGATGAAGGGGAGCATCTCATGGATTGGGAGGATACATAGCGTGAAAATGAATCTCCTCCCAAAGATGCTATATCTTTTCCAGAGTCTCCCTATCCCTTTGGTGCAGGCGGACATCCTCTCCCTCCAGTCAAAAATTATAACATTTATTTGGAACGGGAAAAACCCAAGAATTGCTAAAGGAATATTAAAACGTCCCATTCATCCTGCGGAGGGTGAGCGGTGCCTTGCTTGCAGGCCTACTATAAAGCAGCCCAATTAGGGCAGATTTTCCAATGGCACACAGACCCAAGCCTACGGAGATGGGTTGAGTTGGAGAAGAGATGCTGTGCACCAATTGAAATCCGAAATTTAATCTGGCTACCCAGAGAAGGGGTACGCAAGATGAACAATCCGCTGCAGACCATGGTCAATTCATTATAAGTTTGGGAGGCCACGAAATTCAAATGTAATTTGACTACCAAAACATCATTAATGACACCAATAGTGGGCAACCCAGACTTCGCTCCGGACCTGAATAGCAAAAATTTCTTGATATGGACTCAGAAGGGCTTCTCCCGTCTAAAAGATCTGGAGGGCATAACGACCATACAAACATTTGACCAAATTAAATCCTCTAAGAATATCCCAAACAAATTTTTTAGGTACCTCCAGATCAGAGATTTCTACAATAAAACGCCAATTCGACCGGCGCGAACAAATTTTGAGCAGCTGTGTTCCAGAGATACGGACACAAGGGGACTCACATCTAGAATGTACAGGGAAGTGATCTGCCAGAAGTCGCCCATTGGCAATAGACTGAGTTACATGAGACACTGGGAATCAGACCTAGGAGAGACTTTAGAGGACGACGAATGGGACAGAATTATACAGGCGGCGGCGAAAAGCTCAATCTGCACCACATTAAAGGAGAACGCATATAAAGTCCTTATGAGGTGGTATTACACTCCGACGCGCTTAGCGAAATTTGTAAAAGGCTACTCCCCTCTCTGCCCTAAACAGTGTGGGGAAGCAGCTGACCTCCGACATATGTTGTGGTCTTGCACTAAGGGGGCCCCTATTTGGGAACAAATCAGAGATTGGATTCAGCGGATTCTCGATTTGGAGATCCCCCTGGACCCGTGGCTGTTCCTATTGGGCATGCGGATCCAGGGTCTGTCAAATGCGTCGCATAAATTAATCGCGCATTTTGCTACAGCCACAAGATGTGAGATCGCAGCATTATGGAAACAGCAGGAGATACCAATTATCCCTAAGATCAAAAACAGAATTTGGCATGTCTGCCGGATGGAACAATTAACGAGTTTAGTTAATGACTCCGGCACAAATGTTCTAAAGGTCTGGGATCCATGGTTGACCCAGGTAGACATCCCAGGAGTGGACGCCACCTCAATCTTGCACTAATTAAACTAGGTGCGTTCTCCTTTAAGGGCAGATTAGACAACACGACTCAGCGACGCACAGTTAGCAGACCTTCATGTAGTCATAGAATAGGGAAAAACAAATAAAAGAAAGAAACCTCAGAAGAACCTGTCCCAGTTAAAACCCTTAGCTATTGCCTAAAAGGTTGAACAAGAGATATCTAAAAAACTGCACCAGAGCCTGGCAACCTACCACCTCCCTCCCACCCCTAACCTCTTTCCCTGCCCCCTTGTCAAGTTCGTCTGGTCTTGTTTGTAAAGTGTTAAGTGGATGTGTCTTCTAGGCGTCATTACATGTGTTTAACAAAACTGGAAATGTAATAATGGGCTGTGGAACATTGGCTGTATTTGTACTTTCCAATAAAAATTTAAAGTTGAAAAAAAAAAAAAACATTTTTTTATATTGCATTGAGTAATGGAAACCCAGGACAGTGTTGGTGCTAGCTAGATATAAACACTCCAGACATGTACCAATCTTTAAACCCTTGGGTATTTAATGTTGGTACAGATAAGAAGCATGGCTTACTCCAACCCGTTTACCCTGTGGTCAAAATATTAGTACAGCTCAACCCCGTTATAGCGCAATCTGCTATAGCGCGAATCCGCTTTTAATGCTGTCTGAGCGTGGCTCCCGATTTAAAAACATCTCCAAGGTTTTATTTTTATATAATATTCAATGCATTATTGCTAACAGACACACGCTGATACACATATATACACACACCCCTACACCATGCGGGAATTGAACCCATGATCTTTCATATGCTGGTGCAATTCTCTAGCTGCTACACCACAGTATTGGTGTGATGAATCTGACTCTATAAACAAACGTAACATCTACTGCACAGTGCAGTCCATGGGTGATCAGGGTTCAATTCCCGCATGTGTATTATATAAAATGTATTCACTGTTGGGCTGTCATTGATCAGAGAAGGGTCATGTGACCCTCCTGCGCTCAAAAGTCAGTCAAATTGAAAGCTTGGGAGAGCGTATGTAAGCACCTTGGAGCCTGATGAAGTGGAGAGAGCTGCAGATGCCGGGTAAGTCCTCGCAGAACCGTTCTTCCTGATTGCGCCGACCATTTCGCGATCCTGGTTATAACGTGCTCATTATGTGGACCAAGAGCACCGCGTTATAACGGGATTCAGCTGTATTAAGGGTTTCATATTTTTTTTTTTCATTTACAAACCTACTTTACATCCCTATCATTAAAAAAAATATATATATATATATATATACACACACACACACACACACACACACACACACAGTTAGGTCCGGAAATAATTGGACACTGACAGAATTTTCATAATTTTGGCTCTGTACGCCACCACAATGGATTTGAAATGAAACAACTGAGATGCAATAGAAGTGTAGACTTTCAGCTTTAATTCAAGGGGTTGAACAAAAATATCGTATGAAACGTTTAGGAATTGCAACCATTTTCATACACAGTCCCCTTATTTCAGGGGCTCAAATGTAATTGGACAAATTAACACAATCATAAATAAAATGTTAATTTTTAATACTTTGTCGAGAATCCTTTGCAGGCAATGACTGAAGTCTGGAACGCATGGACATCACCAAACGCTGGGTTTCCTCCTTTGTGATGCTTTGCCAGGCCTTTACTGCAGCTGTCTTCAGTTGTTGTTTGTTCGTGAGTCTTTCTGCATTAAGTTTTGTCTTCAGCAAGTGAAATGCATGCTCGATCGGGTTGAGATCAGGTGATTGACTCGGCCATTGCAGAATATTTCACTTCTTTGCCTTAAAAACATCCTGGGTTTCTTTCGCAGTATGTTTTGGGTCATTGTCCATCTGTAAAGTGAAGCGCCGTCCAATCAACTTCACTGAATTTGGCTGAATCTGAGCAGACAATATATCCCTATACACTTCAGAATTCATCCGGCTGCTTCTGTCTTCGTTCACATCATCAAAAACCACTAGTGACCCAGTGCCATTGTAAACCATGCATGCCCATGCCATCACTGCCTCCACCGTGTTTTTCAGATGATGTGGTACACAGCAACTCTCTTTTTTAGATGTCCTCATTACACAGACTAATGGGGAGTTACATACTGATCTTTTTAGAAAGGATACATACAGAAATGCCATTTTAAGGGCAGATAACCATCATCCTCCTTCTCTTATTGATGCATTACCTTTTTCACAGAAAGTCCGGGTCTGCAAAATCACGAGCAGGAAGGATAATATTGAACCAGCTATTGGAGAACTACGTAGTAGATTCCTGGCTAGGGGATATCCTCCTGCTGTGTTAGACCGGGCACTGGATAAAGAGGTAAGTGCTACCAAAAATAAGAAGGAGGACAGGCTTGTATTTACCACTACGTACAGTCATAAGCGAAGCAGAGGAAAAGACCTCCCAGCCCGACGCTACAAGCCTGGTAGACAGCGTGTATCACGCGCAGGCTGTATTAACCCCCAGCACATCGGAGACCAACCATGTAGGAATAAGCACTGTAGCTGTGATGAATCCTTGATCACATTGAACGGGAAAACACTGGACACGATGGGCCCTTGGTCCCTCTAAGGATTCATTTTGCTGGGGGTTAATACAGCATGCGCGTGATACACGCTATCTACCAGGATTGTAACATTGGGCTGGGAGGTCTTTTCCTCTGCTTCGCATATTGCTGGTTTGGCCACGGCTGCTCAGCCTGGAATTAAGACTTTCATTATTGACATTATAAGAAGAGGCTTATACCCCGTGAATATGTATGTAATCACTTAATTGGTGATTTGAGAACTGGAGTGCTATCGTTATTTTTTTTTCTAACCATTTATTTATTTATTTTTTGTGGCATCTATTTATTCACATTTTTTCTTTCTGTGGAACATTTTTTTTTATTTCTCTGGAGTGAGTATTCGTGCTATTCCTATCCTGTGTGTTTTTTATTATGGAAGATTATGTAGAAGTGGAGGATGAGGAAGGGGTTACTGATACCTATGCCTTTAACTGTGGAGACACTCACCGTCAGAGGAGGGCAGAGTCAGTTTTTGATGAAGGTGCTAATTTCATCTGTGAAGAGCCTGCTGACTTAATTACCCACTTCCTTACATTGGAAAAACTGTTATCACAGGACATTAGGTATTGGTGGGACATTACCACTCTTGAGAACTATGCTAGAGTTAAAAGGATTCCGTGAGGCTTACGCTTGAAAAAGGTACCGTCCTTTGGCTTTATTAATAAAGATTTTGAGAATGACTGGAAAGCCATATTAGATCATTGCTCATTTAAGCTAATCAAATTGATCATTAAGTATAAGCTAAATTAAAAAAAAGAAAGTGAGAGCCAATGTGAAAGTCCTACAGGATAAATTGAAAGGTTGCAGAAAAATGGAGAATTTTATTAAATATGACCAAACACTTTTAAGCAACGTGGGTGCTATGGAAAAGTCTCTAATGATTAAGAAACAACAAAAGTTTGATAGGGACAAGATAGACTATGAGAAGCAGCAAGTTTATATATGGCAACGCTACACTACAAACGCACAAAAGCCACAACCAAAATCTGGTTCTAAATATCAGAATAATAAAAAACAAGGTGACTCCAAGAACCCGAATAAATCCATCCTAAAACGCCATGGAAACGCTTCCAGTTTTGAGTCAGATGGTTCTGACTATGAGAGTCGTTCACTAGGCGTTTCCTTTTGTGATGATGATGATAATTGGCGAGTTAGATCTACCTCCCCTGAAACCGACTCTTCACAAAAATCTGTTATGATGCCCTCTCGGAAAGAAGATAAACCTTCATACTCCTTGTTTCAAAAGGAGTCAAAAAACGAAAGAGGACAAGGAGATCATCAAAGAAGAGAAGGGGGAGGGGGATCCGGGGGATCGAGCAAAAGAAAGAAATATGCATAGGAGAAGTTGTGGATAATGTTATCAACATTTCACATAAGACTCTTACAGATGACCAGATTGCGGTTCTAAATAGAGGTTTAAATTTTGCCCCATACCAAGATTTTAATTTATTCAATACCATCATTGATCTCCAAAAATTAATTCGCAAATTGTCTCTTAAAAAATATTTTAATAGAAAAAAGGGACAACAGAGGTTCCACTATATTCCACTGATAGAGGTCTAGCTGAGAATGTTGATGGTATTGATGTTTCAATGGAGAATTTGGATTTGCATTCATTTCGTGAACAATGTGCTTTATCAGATCTTAGAGATCTTTATGATGAACAAAATCAGGATTTGGAGCCTGAGATCCCTTCCTCATTCAGCTTCTTTGGGCAATTACACTTAGGTCTTAAGAAGAAATCAACCTTTTGCCCTCATATTTTTAACAATCATAATATTAAGACCTTTGAGAAGCTGGTTGAGAGGGATCTCAGGTTATTGGCTAGGGGTATTGTACCCCGGGGGGTTCCCTCTTTAAATAAAACGAATCTGTCAGATATTGACTTCCAGGAGATGATTGCCCTCAGGGAAGATAGGTCTATTACAATCAAAAAGGCTGATAAGGGAGGGGCCATTGTGGTGCCCTCTTCTTCAGATTATCAGGCAGAGGCACTTAGATTACTTGAGGATGTTGAATCTTATACAAAATTGACATGATCCCACATGTGAGTTTTTACACCTTTTGAAAGAGATTCTTGAAGAAGGAAAGGCCCTATTTGTACTTAACACAAAGGAATATGAGTTTCTCTACAATGCCTCACCTATTGTGCCCATCTTCCACCATCTCCCAAAGATCCATAAGTCACTTGTCCGCCCTCCTGGGCGGCCCATTGTGGCCAGTATTGGATCTTTGGGAGATGGGTTATCACGCTACATTGATGGTTTTTTACAGCCACTGGTAAAAAATCTGCCTTCTTTTCTGAGAGATTCTATGGATCTTTTATCCGCTATAAAAAATGTTATGATAGAAAAAATTAAACTAAACATATACTAAGCGCTTAACCTATTAGCCTAACTTAACAATACACGATAATGATGGATAAGTGCTCTAAATGTTGGAATTCCCATACAAAGATACAACAATAAACTAGTGAATTCTACAGACTAATATAACAAACTGAGAAGACGGCTGCCTAAGGATTGAAAAACCACAAACCTATCCACAAGGTAAGTACAACAATAGCTTAAAAACAAAAATAAAACAAACAATGAAAGAAAACAGAAATAGTCCTTGGCGCACTATCTGGTATATAAACCTGCAGAAAAATGAAGTCCAAAGATCTTGGTAGTGAGGATTGTTGGTCCGGAATCCAATCGTACTCAAAGTCCTCTGAGGTGGTGGAATCAGATTTGTGCGAATGATGCTTTAATGCATGCCAGACCAATATGATTGGGTTCAAAGCAGGATCTTAATGAATGTTGCAGATGTGTTTTGGGGTCAATGTCTTGGAAGGACTGGTGACCACTCCAGATGTGAAGTATTCAGAAATGTTACGTTCTTCCCTCTGAGCAATAATGACCTTCTGTATGTAGACTCTCTAATATGAGGAAAAAGCCTTAATGGACTGGTCATGCACAGCTGCATCTAAAGACTTAGTAAACAATTATTTGGAAGTCTGACTCCTCCTCCCTGTCAGACTTCCAAATAATTGTTTACTAAGTCTTTAGATGCAGCTGTGCATGACCAGTCCATTAAGGCTTTTTCCTCATATTAGAGAGTCTACATACAGAAGGTCATTATTGCTCAGAGGGAAGAACATAACATTTCTGAATACTTCACATCTGGAGTGGTCACCAGTCCTTCCAAGACATTGACCCCAAAACACATCTGCAACATTCATTAAGATCCAGCTTTGAACCCAATCATATTGGTCTGGCATGCATTAAAGCATCATTCGCACAAATCTGATTCCACCACCTCAGAGGACTTTGAGTACGATTGGATTCCGGACCAACAATCCTCACTACCAAGATCTTTGGACTTCATTTTTCTGTCAGGTTTATATACCAGATAGTGCGCCAAGGACTATTTCTGTTTTCTTTCGTTATTTATTTTATTTTTGTTTTTAAGATATAAAAAATGTTAGTTGGAAAAAGACTTTTAGATGGGTGACATTGGACGTGATGTCACTTTACTCAATCATAGATCACGAGCAAGGGATTCGAGCAGTGGAATTTTTTCTTGATGCTTCTACATTGTCCATTTCATTACGTGCCTTTCTTTTGGATTCTATTATGTTTCTGCTCACCCATAATTATTTTTCTTTTGATGCACAATTTTATCTTCAGACACGGGGTACTGCTATGGGGACGTCATTTGCCCCCTCTTATGCTAATTTGTTTGTGGGTCTTTGGGAATCCACACACATTTTCGGTGCTGATAATTCTTTTCGTCATCAGATTATTTTCTATAAACGGTATATTGACGATTTGATTATGATTTGGGATGGGGATTTATTATCACTGCATGCCTTTATTCATACACTTAATACTAATTCTTTAAATCTTAAATTTACTTATGAAGAACACATGAATCACATCAATTATTTAGACATTACTTTATTTATTGACACGACAGGCACTATTCAAACGGACATTTTTAGAAAGCCTCATTCACGTAATACTTTATTGGAAGCAGACAGCAGTCATTCTAAATCATTCATTCGAAGTATACCCAAGGCTGAATTCCTTCGACTAAGACGGCTTTGTTCAAATGACGATTTATTTGAGCATCAAGCAGAGGAATTAAAAACTCGATTTGCTCAAAGAAAATATAATCACACTGATATTGAAGCAGCATATCTGTGTGTCAAATCTACAAACAGGATCGATTTGTTATCGAACTCGTCTGTGAAGTTCAAGAAGAAACATGAATTGGATCGAGTGACGTCTGCTCTATTTGTCACCCAGTTTAGTCGCCAGGCTGAACAGATTCGTTCTATCATTTATAAACATTGGGGGACCCTCACTCTTGATAAGGACCTACACAGTTCAGTTAACCAGGGTCCAGCCATTACTTTTAGGAAATCCAAATCCTTATCTGACTATCTTTCTCCAAGATTGTTTGACTCTAAGAAGTCTAACAAATCTGTTTAAAATAAAAGTTTTTTTTAAATGTGGAAAATGTTGCGTTTGCTGCTATGCGAAACCAATTAAGTCTATTAAGACTATTTATTCTAAAAAGAACTATAGGATCCCATCCTTTATTAATTGTGACTCACAATTTGTCATATACTTTCTTACCTGTGGCTGTGGCCAAGGGTACGTGGGCTGCACTATACGCCCTGTTAAAAACAGAATCATGGAGCATATACGTTCCATTAAAAGAAAAGATTTCATGTTACCAGTTTCAAAACATTTTACTGACTGTCCTTCAGGAGGTCTATCAAATGTTCATTTTTCTGCTGTAGAACTGGTGCCCATGCCCATGAGAGGGGGTGATAGATTAAAGCTCCTCAACCAGCGGGAGATGTTTTGGATCCATTCTTTGGATACATTATCCCCTGCAGGAATTAATACAGAATGGGATCTAGAAAAGGTGAAGGGAAACACAAAATGGATGTGCCCCCTAAAAGAATTCACTTAAATGCACACCATAACAGTGTAAAAATTAACTTTTAATAAATTTACTTAAAACATATATTACCAAAGTAATGTGTAATGTGAATTAAAAATATATTAAATCAACGCTATCAGGCAACCTTGTCGTCAGTTATAAGTTCATACTATCCCATTTAACCACTTAATAATGGTGGGATATGGAGGACACAGATTGCTAGGAGTCAGGGTGTTAACCCCTCTGGAGCAACGGTGAGACCCAATAATGGAAGTGTATAGATGTACACAAGTGAGTGGCCAATGGGTTAAATGTCCAGCTACCTTGCTAGATCAGCCAGCACTGCGCACTATAATGGAGACTTTAGTGTGTTAAAATAAGAGTGCTAGAGTGATAAAGCTGGCAAATGCAGTGATAATGGTAGTACATACACTGCTTGTCCGGGATGGGAAGGGAGCGAAGATAGCAGGGATACACCATGAAAAATAAAAAATAAATGCATACAATAGTGTAATAAGTTCTTTTCAATCTGGATAAAACATGTATGTCTTGGCTCTATAGCAATGCCTACTTACAGTAGGTCAAAAGGTAAAAAGCATTGATCTACACAGCAGGTAGAAAGGTGTCAGGATCTTCAGGAACAACAGCCCAGGTTTACAGCATAAGAAATCAGCACCTCAGCTCAGACGTCAGTAGATGTGAGTGGATCAGAGACATGCAAAAGAAAGGCAGACCATAGTGTCGATCGTGCATAAAATTTATATAAACAAACAACAAATTTTAGGAATTGTACTCACATTGTGTACATAATCATAGTTCACATAAGGCTTTACTTGAGGCAAATGGAGTGCTGGTTCAGTGTGGAGCAGCTCACCGGGGATCTTCTCCTTAGACTCACAACAGACCGGGTGGGAGATGGCGTCTGACGTCACATCCGCTGTTGGGGTGACGGCATCCGGTCTTGGAGGCAAACGGTGGGGGAACTCAGCAACTCTGAAGCCTTCAGTAGAAAGAGCAGCTGCAGCAATGAAAGTGGCTCTACGCGTTTCGTCGTACTAGACAACTTCCTCAGGAGCATTCATTGAGGAGAAGATCCCCGGTGAGCTGCTCCACACTGAACCAGCACTCCATTTGCCTCAAGTAAAGCCTTATGTGAACTATGATTATGTACACAATGTGAGTACAATTCCTAAAATTTGTTGTTTGTTTATATAAATTTTATGCACGATCGACACTATGGTCTGCCTTTCTTTTGCATGTCTCTGATCCACTCACATCTACTGACGTCTGAGCTGAGGTGCTGATTTCTTATGCTGTAAACCTGGGCTGTTGTTCCTGAAGATCCTGACACCTTTCTACCTGCTGTGTAGATCAATGCTTTTTACCTTTTGACCTGCTGTAAGTAGGCATTGCTATAGAGCCAAGACATACATGTTTTATCCAGATTGAAAAGAACTTATTACACTATTGTATGCATTTATTTTTTATTTTTCATGGTGTATCCCTGCTATCTTCGCTCCCTTCCCATCCCGGACAAGCTACTATTGAAAGGAATCTGTACACATTCCTGGAAGGTTGAGAATTTGATCAGTGATCACCTTGACACATTTTATTTTGAATTTTAATTTTGTGCACTATTTTATCACAGATTGGGTGTGGTTAGCGCCGGTAACAAATCACTTTAAGTTCACTTAGTACATACACTGCAGCATAGACCTGCCAGACACGGCAGTGCTGTGCAAGGAAAGCAGGCACACTCACTATAAAATTAAAGGATTAAATAAATAACTAACTAATGGGATCAACACAGTTAGAGCCAGGAGACTGCTGACACTACATTAAAATAGCTCCAAGTAGGAGACTGACAACATTGCGCGTCCAACGCGCGTTTCCCTCCAGCAAAGGAGCTTCTTCAGGGACAAATTTTAAATCTAAAACATTTTTCATGAACATTTTGTATGAGTATTCTTGCTATGCTTCCGTCTCACGATGATAATAATGATTGTCTGTTTATTAAGTTATTTATTATTGTCATTTTTTTCTGCTTTCTAGTGATCAAATAAGATATATATTTATTAATGAATTCAATTGTCCTACATTTTCTTTTGGCATCTATTCTTCTTTATTATTTATTATTTGTTTTCCTTTTTCTAACTATATATTTACTTTTTTCTAGAATAATATTGTGTTTTACATATGTCCTTTAAACCATATCTATTGTGTCTAGGCGTTTGATGATATACCATTCATATGCCATCTTATGATATTAAAATTAACAAATCAATGGGTTAAATATACATTGAATATTCACTATAGATTTGGACATGTGTATGTTTATGTTTCCACAGTTGATATATATGTGTTATTGATATTTCTTTTGTATGTGATTGGTCTTTTTTATTAATTTTTTACCTGTTTATTCCCTCTATGTGGATCTCTTCCCTCTGAGCATTACGCCCCTTTCCTGTGTTTCATTTCACAGGGAATTTGTGTCCTGGGGGTTTGTGTTTACCTGGACACAGGTGGGCGGTGCTTTTGAGGGTGTAAACCATATAAGAGTTTGATTAAGACCAGTGAAACTACTCTTTGATAAAGCGCACCATGCGAGAGGTTTCTCTTTTTAATTAGTTATGTCCCAATAAATAATTTGTTATTTTTTCTATTAGCCTCCAGTTCTCGTTTTTTCATAGTTGTGATCCAAGTCTTTTCCTTCCTGCTTACTACGTACAGTCAAGCTGGTGGTTTTATTAAATCTACCAGTCTTAAACACTGGCATATTCTGCAAAATGATGATATATTATCTGAAAGTTGCTGTGTACCACCAATGGTGGCATTCAAAAGAGGGAGGAATCTGGCGGATAGCCTGATACATGCAGATAATGAGGGTAACTACAGAACTCCTCATTTTCTGGAGGGTGGCAGACCGGGTAACTTTAGATGCATGAGCTGCTCGGTCTGTAACAGTCTGACTACCGGTAGTCAATTCAGTCACCCCCCAAAGCGGGAGAATCATAAAAATTAAAAATAGACGCCCCACAGCGTGTGCTCCGCTGCTACAGAGACTGGAACAGTGAAAGACATTATTGCTTGGCACGGCGAATTGGCTGTACTGCTGTTCAGCTGAACTGGAGACCTCCTAAGTACTACCTTGAGGCTGAGGGCTGTACTAACAGCTAACCGATTGGAAGACCACCCAGGCCCTACCCCCGAGGCTGAGGGATTGAGAAGGAGAGAGCCACGACATCTCTATTGGCGTCCGTTGGTGCTTGGGTAACATTAACCCTGAAATGATTGTTTTTTCTATCTAAATGTACGCTTAATACTCACCTTTATTTTGTGGTTACTAATATAATTTTTAATGCACTATGAGCGTTGTGCGCTGTGTTTTTTTGTATTTCTGTTTGCTATTAGGGGGTATTTGAGCCATCCCTGGTGCCACAGCTGCAGACGTTCCATATACTCTACGTGTTTAAAGGTCACCTCTTTTTGTACATCACTATATCACCTCACTTTTATTGATTGTAGTAGCGCACTATATCTTTTCACATTTTCTTACTCCAGATAGGGAGACTTTCTTATTGAGACGTGAAGCATTCTGGATACATGCTTTAAATACCAGCAACGGTATGGGTCTTAATGAGCAACAGAATTTAAAATGCTTCCTTAATAGAAGGTAATTTTTTGTCTTTCTACAGGCATATTTGATCTTGCACCATCCATGGACTCTGCACTTACCTATTGGGAAAATTATCCTTTTTGTGTGGTTTTTTTCCCTTCCCTCCCTCCCCCTTCTCTCCCCCCCCCCCCCTGGCTGTGTGTACCCATTTCTGACTAGGTATACACACTAGTATATTCTAAATACTGATGTACTGCATATTCTTATGTGGCATTTCACGGTAACTTTGCAGGATTATACTGATGTCATCAGCAGTATACAGTCACATGTTTTTAATAGTATATTGCTGTATTAGTTTTGTGCACATATGCTTTATGAATATTTTGGTGTGTGGTTTATTTACACTTTCAGGGTGATTTATAGGAGTGTGTCACTCCTCCCTGCTCTGACACTGATCCCATGGCGACGGATACATCTTTGTCCAGCCCTGTGAGTACAGTCTTGATTGGTGCACACCCCCCCTTCCCCCCGACGGGCGGGTCACGCTGACGTCATCATGGGGGAGTGTTCAGTCTGGGGAGAGGTGTGGCTGTGGCTGCATTCCTCCAAGACAGCTCTATGCTGTATTGCCAGGGATTTAGACCTAGACGTCTGACGTCACTAGGGGGCGCCATATGGTAGCTCTGACATCACTAGGGGGCGCCATATGGTAGCTCTGACGTCACTAGGGGGCGTCAACATCCTGGTTATGTGGCAGAGCGGGGAGAGTATCAGGGGGGTGGTATATATTGTGACTGTTTTCTTGTGTTTGGTAGCCTTCACCTTGAGAAAGGCAGTATTAGACTGCCGAAACGTTGGACTTTATGGCATATTAAACCTCCTTTGAGTAAGACCGTGTGCCTGCTTCTTCTTCTTTGTCCGGCTACAGGAAGGGTCAGGAGACAGGGAGGACAGAGGCAGGAGAAACCCATCTGACTCCGGCCTTGCCTGTCCCTACGAATACAAACACACAACCCCTCACTGAATAACATAGCCCTAATCCCATGTAATAATCCTGGGTGTAAACAAAATAATGGTTTTATGAATATTGTAATGGTTTATTAGGGACCTAGGAGGTGGCTAGTGGGGCTGTTATGTGTATTTTTGTTTATTGTGGGTAGTGGGGGTGGATGAACGGGGTATTGGCCCCAAGGATGGGTGTTTAGGCCTACCGGGTGGGGGGGGGGGGTAGCGGGAGGGGTTAACCCCTTCATTACCTTAGCGGTATTAACCACGAAGTTAAAGAAGAGGTTAAGTCATCCTGCAACCCCCTGGCAAGGCCTAAACACCCACCCAGGGCCAAATACCACCTTCACCCACCCCCGCTACCCACAATAAGCCTGGCACGGGTGTATAACCCCTTCATTGCCTTGGCGGTAATGAAGTTGCCTGTAAATGCATTTTTTATGCATCGGATTCATGCCGGGGGTCTCTGGTGCTGATATTAATGGATATCAGCTCTGGGACACATGCATGTTATTTTCATCGCAGCTTCACCCCACCTTCTTGCCAACTTTTGTGGCGGGACAATTTGGAGAAGAAACAGCAATTTTAAAGTGGCGATCAGCCGCAATAAGCTGATCAGGGCTTATAGAATTGAGCGTGTTTGAAAAACTGGCGATCAGTGCTGAAAAGTGGCTTATCACCGCGCGTCTGCCGATTTTATTTATTTATTTATTTTCCGGCAAAAAAACCCCGGTTATTTTTGCTCTAATCGCCAGCTTCTCTGGGCTTTCTGAATCGCTGTAGGCTTTTTTGGCTATAAACTGGTGATAAGTGGCTTATCGCTGCTTACTGCATGAGGGCCTTAGGGAGGATTTGTTCCTGTAAAGTACACCTAGTTTGGCATAGGATTTGGATGTCAGGGTATCAATGTGCATCCCAAATGTTAAATGGGAGTTGAACTATATGCCCAGATATTTCAAACAAGTAACAGGGGCTAGGATGGTATTAGAGCTGGTTTTTATCTGAAGCTCTGTCATTGGCAGCTTTAGCAATTTAGCTCTGGTCCCAAATACCATTGTTACAGTCTTGTCAGTGTTTAAAATCAGTTTGTTTTGGGAAATCCAGTTTCAAGTCTCAAAAAATCAGATTGAAGTATGTGTTCAAGGTCAGAGAGGCGAGGGCTGCGTGCATATAGGATCAGATCCAAGGCCTCTCACAATAACCTGTTAGGAATATTATTTTCTCATCTATCCGACATAAGTATAAAATATACTCTACCAAGACCCCTAATACAGAGTTACCCACCTTATACGGGAGCAGCTGCCAGACGAGTACAGTAAATGTATCTTATTTCTTTTACCACTGGAGGGCAGCGTGGAGTTGCAAGGAGTGGCGCCCGTAAGGACGACGTGCCAGTTAGGCGGAAGGAGACGCGCACACACTTTTATGTGAAACGGATATTTTTGGGGAGGGATTTAGTAGTCTGAGTGAGAAAATTGATATTTTGTCACAATGGAAAAATGGAAAAATTAACCATTTAAATATGCACAGATTTTATCCCACGTTTGGAAATTAGGGATGTTGCCTAAAAGTCTGAGAATGCATTAAGTGCCACCCACGGGCTTTAATGAAGCAGCATTTGTGGGATAAAGGGAACAGCATCCTGTATAAAGGTATATTGGGCTCGATATAAATAATTGAAGCCAAAAATTAATATTAAGTAAATTGAGAATGGAAAAATATTCAGCACAAACGTACAGAATGTGATATTCTGAGAGATCTTACAGATGTTATCAAATCCCACAATGAATATATAGAAAATGTCTGTATAGAACGAGTCAAACAAGAATATGCCAATAAAACGTTTAATTGGGAGATACAGGGGCCACAATTCAGGTCAGTTAGCTGGAAGAAGGGAAGCCGGTCAGCCAGAAGAGCAGGTCCTCCGGTCAGCCAGAAGAGCAGGTCAGCCGGTCAGCTCTGAGATCAGCATTACTTATATCCCCTAAACGTTGTCCCCTGCATGTAATACGCAGAACAGCCTGCACTGCATATACTGTACATGAGATACTTAACCCTTTCTTTTCGCTCGACTCTAATCTGAATGATTTGCTAATTGGTTTGTAATTAGAGAGATATTTGTAGCAGAATCCCATGTATGTTCTTTTTACCTTTTTAGATACCGTTTTGTGTAATAAAAGATATGAGATCAGAGGGGCTTCCTGTTTGCACTCGTGTTTTGGCAGAAGTGTATATGTGACCCTATAAATCTCCCTCACACCCGGCTTGGCAGCGTGACACTAGTGCAATGACCTGGGGAAGAATCACTGAGCTGTTAGCAATAGATACAACGGATAGAAAAGACACTACACATAGGTTGGATTAAAGAGAGTATTTTATTGAAATAATGAATCTCTTTGCTGGTAGGGGCCTGCAGCACATTGCAGAGCAATATAGTAACACGCAGAGCAATGCACTGCAGGCCCCTCCGGCAGCAAAGGAGTGAAGACCAATGCAGGGTGTATAAAGATCTCACTGATAATTCATGCACAAAGGGCAATTTGTTGCTGTGATCCAGAGGAAGGCGAAACATAACCCCTGCTGTGCAATGGGGGAAAAAAATTCCTTCCTGACCCCATTAAATGGCGATCGGAGGGTCCCTGGATCACTGCGCATTGAGATCAGATGGAGCAGCACAGATCAGCGTTGTTATACACAGGGGCACACTCAGGATATAGAGATGTGGGTGATGGGGCCCTTGTGCCCCTGTGTATAACTCACCTGCTCCCCCATCCCCCTGCATATCTATCCCATTCACCCCTTTTCCTCCCGCATACCTCGCAGGGCCGGCCGGCCATTAGGCGGTCGCCTAGCGCGCAAAGGTCCTAGGGGCGCATTAATAATCATTATTATTTTTTTTCTTATTATTTCTAATTTATTTATCTTTTTTTTAAATTATTATTCTTTTTTTTTATCCAGTATTTTGGCGCCCTTTTGTTTTTATTTTGCGTCGCGCTGGGGTGCGGTCGCACCCCCTGCAGTCCCGATAGCTACGCCACTGTTTATTTTATTATTTTATTTATCTTGTTATTTTTTATACAACTGGGGCACAAATTTTAAGTTTCGCCTCGGGCGCATGAAACCCGTGCTCCGGCCCTGCTCCTTGTTCTCTCTCACCCTCTCACGCCCAATATCCCTATCTCCCTCTAGTACCTGCCCCTCCCGCAGCCTTCCTGATCTTATCTGCCTCTCCTGCGGTCAAACCAACTTCTCAGGGCCCCTAGAATACCCCTGTATCTACGCCCTGGCTCCTCTGCTACCTGCTCCCGGCTTCTTCTCCGCCTAAAAAAGGTGAAGCAGCAGATCTGTCCGCACCTCTCGTATTCTCCTACCTGCTCCTGGGGTCTTCTCCTCCGCCTAAAAAAGGTGAAGCAGCAGATCCGGCCACACCTGTCGTATGCTCCTTGGTCATCGTACACCACGTCTGCCTCCTCGGCCGCCTTGTAGCCCACCTCATTGTTCCACTTGACGCCCGCTTTTTCGTATGCCTCGTCGTCCGCCTCGTCGTCTGGTGGCACAAAGGGCACCACCTTCGTGCGTGTCCTGACCTGCAGGAGACATGAAGTGTTTGTAACCAGGGACAGTGATACTCTGTATCGCAAGAGCTCCTGTGCCACTTATACCCCCTCCGCAATACCACGTTATACCGCCCTCCACAGGGCAAATACCCGTTATACCCACCTCCCCAGGCCCAGTACCCAGTTATACAACCCTCCCAAGGCCCAGTACCCTGTTATACACCCCTCCCAAGGCCCAGTACCCTGTTATACGCCCCTCCCCAGGCCCAGTACCCTGTTATACACCCCTCCCCAGGCCCAGTACCCTGTTATACACCCCTCCCCAGGCCCAGTACCCTGTTATACACCCCTCCCCAGGCCCAGTACCCTGTTATACACCCCTCCCAAGGCCCAGTACCCTGTTATACACCCCTCCCCAGGCCCAGTACCTGTTATACCCACCTCACCAGGCCCAGTACCCATTATACCCACCTCACCAGGCCCAGTACCCATTATATACCCCTCCCCAGAAGGTCATGTTTCTATTTATCAAAAATACATTGAGTTACCTCTGGTTTTCAGGCATGTCCTAGGGGAGTTATCACAGAGACACAGAAACGTTGCTGAGTTTGGTGAGTAACTCCCTTAACCTCTCAGCAGTTGAATTCCCCATTAGGCGCTTAACACGTTAAAAACAAGCGTTGCTATTTCTCTGCATGAAGCTGCAGGTAATTGGAAGAGTTACACAGTGACGGCTATTTCATCACTCACCTTCTTCTCCCGAAACGGTCTTTTCTGTCTTATTTCCGGCTTCACATCGGATATCCATATCCATTCTTGGCCTCTGATCTGTATGCCAGACAATGCTTTAAGACAGGGTTGCGCAACCTTTTTCCCTGCTCCCCCCTCCCCCCTCCCCACCTTGTCTCCGACGTTCTGATGTAACGACGTCATGTGATATCACGTTGCTATGGCAATGCCACATCATGTGACGCCACGTTGCTGTCGCCAGAAGCCGCCGGAGACAAGGAAAGGGAACTTACAGAGGACTTGCGCGCGATTTCCGGCATTTAATTTAAATGCTGTGGGGAAGAGCGAGGGGCCACTGTAAGCGCCGAGCCCTTCCTCCCAAGAAAATGTCGCGCCCCTCGATTTGCACACCCCTGCTTTAAGAGATATTCTGGGACCCTCCAACTCCTCCATCGGACCCTTCCTCATACTCATATTGACTGACCTTGCAGTGCTCTGCCCTGACTTGCACTGACCTGCTATGATGCCTCTCAAAATACCATGCTAACTCATTCTGAACATACATGTGTCCTTTCTACATGTTACTCAGCTTGTATGGGCCACAGACAGCTTTCCCGGGGTCCAGGACTAGTTTCCACCGGGGACCCTCACCCATGGGTCGGCGACCTTGCGAGAACCCACCCCCCCCCCAACCTGTTTTCTCTTGCACTGCCATAGACTACAACATTTCGGCCTGCTGGTCTTTTTCAGGTAAAGTGGCTAAACCCACTAAATCCAGCAAAGAAAGGCCAGCAGCCAAAACATTGTAGTCTGTGGCACAATAAATTATCTTTTTTTATTCAAATCTGTGTGCCCTTTTCCATCAATCTTATTGTATACATTGGACGAAATGCCGGTCTTCCCTGAGACTAAGGGGCACTGGTAAAAGTATCACTAATTGTTTTTTTTGGTATGCAGCAAATCCCCATCATTTTTGCGTTCTCTTGCTCTGCCCCAATCTGACACACCACCTTGCTCTCTCACCCCCCTCTTACACTCCCCCATCACCCTTTCCTTCC
>NW_027454211.1:0-5000 GCF_040206685.1 Ascaphus truei | reverse complement strand
GCGCGCGCCAATCATCTGTCAGGTAGGGGGAGTTTTTTTTTTTTTCCAGCCAGCGCGAGCAGGGAAATTTCAGCGCGAGCAGGGAAATTTCAGCGCGAGCAGGGAAAATTTAAAAAACAAAACACGTGTGCTGCTTGGGCCAATAGTTACTCGCCTGGGGGTTAAATCCACCCGCCCCGGGCGAGTAAATGTATAGGATTGTCGAACACTGTATATATATATATATAATCTTCTTCTCTCTGAAGAAGACCGTTTTAGTCGGAACGCGTTGGAGTGAGAGTCTGTGGAGTGGGACCCCTACCCTTTTCCATGACAGGAGGCCTTGGCTATCTGTAAATTGGCCTTTCACACCTACGCTTTAATGGTGATGTATTTACATCTTTAATACTCGAGCATTTATTGCCTCCATTTCTGCAATTACTATTTTACAACAACAGCTATCTCCTTACGTTATGTGCACAAATCTGCAGTGTGTGTAGAGGTATATGTGCATGCTTGGATCAGAGCTGCTTGTGTGGAGAGGTATATGAGCATGCTTGGATCAGAGCTGCTTGTGTGTAGAGGTATACTGCACCGACACACTTTATTCGAGCAAATACCCGGTGTGTACCTGGCAGATACCTGGAATGTGCCGCTCCTAACCTCTGACAAGCCCCGTTGCATTTGCCTTCCCAGCCTGGGTTCATGCCTGGCTGATGGGCGGCTGATCTGTTAAATGATAATGATTAGGATTTAATAGGCTGCAATGCTTCGCGTGTCTACCAGATGGCATAAATTCATGAATTGTAATGCAGTTTATATATATATACTGTGCAGTATTGCAGCCAGCGGGAATAAAATGCTTCAATCCCTGCTTGGAAAATAACTCAATGCACTCGGGCAGAAAACAGTCACAAACCTCAATACACCCGGGTATACTCGAATTCGTGGGACTAGCCAAGCTCGAATAAAGTGTGTCGCCAGTGTATGTGCATGCTTGGATCAGAGCTGCTTGTGTGTAGAGGTATATGTGCATGCTTGGATCAGAGCTGCTTGTGTGGAGAGGTATATGTGCATGCTTGGATCAGAGCTGCTTGTGTGTAGAGGTATATGTGCATGCTTGGATCAGAGCTGCTTGTGTGTAGAGGTATATGTGCATGCTTGGATCAGAGCTGCTTGTGTGTAGAGGTATATGTGCATGATTGGATCAGAGCTGCTTGTGTGTAGAGGTATATGTGCATGCTTGGATCAGAGCTGCTTGTGTGGAGAGGTATATGTGCATGCTTGGATCAGAGCTGCTTGTGTGTGTAGAGGTATATGTGCATGCTTGGATCAGAGCTGCTTGTGTGTAGAGGTATATGTGCATGCTTGGATCAGAGCTGCTTGTGTGTAGAGGTATATGTGTATGCTTGGATCAGAGCTGCTTGTGTGTAGAGGTATATGTGCATGCTTGGATCAGAGCTGCTTGTGTGTAGAGGTATATGTGCATGCTTGGATCAGAGCTGCTTGTGTGTAGAGGTATATGTGCATGCTTGGATCAGAGCTGCTTGTGTGTAGAGGTATATGCGCATGCTTGGATCAGAGCTGCTTGTGTGGAGAGGTATATGCGCATGATTGGATCAGAGCTGCTTGTGTGTAGAGGTATATGCGCATGCTTGGATCAGAGCTGCTTGTGTGTAGAGGTATATGTGCATGATTGGATCAGAGCTGCTTGTGTGGAGAGGTATATGTGCATGCTTGGATCAGAGCTGGAGTGTGTGTAGAGGTATATGTGCATGCTTGGATCAGAGCTGCTTGTGTAGAGGTATATGTGCATGCTTGGATCAGAGCTGCTTGTGTGTAGAGGTATATGTGCATGCTTGGATCAGAGCTGCTTGTGTGGAGAGGTATATGTGCATGCTTGGATCAGAGCTGCTTGTGTGAAGAGGTATATGTGCATGCTTGGATCAGAGCTGCTTGTGTGTAGAGGTATATGTGCATGATTGGATCAGAGCTGCTTGTGTGGAGAGGTATATGTGCATGCGTGGATCAGAGCTGCAGTGTGTGTAGAGGTATATGTGCATGCTTGGATCAGAGCTGCAGTGTGTGGAGAGGTATATGTGCATGCTTGGATCAGAGCTGCTTGTGTGGAGAGGTATATGTGCATGCTTGGATCAGAGTTGCAGTGTGTGTAGAGGTATATGTGCATGCTTGATCAGAGCTGCTTGTGTGTAGAGGTATATGTGCATGCTTGGATCAGAGCTGCTTGTGTGTAGAGGTATATGTGCATGCTTGGATCAGAGTTGCAGTGTGTGTAGAGGTATATGTGCATGCTTGGATCAGAGCTGCTTGTGTGTAGAGGTATATGTGCATGCTTGGATCAGAGCTGCTTGTGTGTAGAGGTATATGTGCATGCTTGGATCAGAGCTGCTTGTGTGTAGAGGTATATGTGCATGCTTGGATCAGAGCTGCAGTGTGTGTAGAGGTATATGTGCATGCTTGGATCAGAGCTGCTTGTGTGTAGAGGTATATGTGCATGCTTGGATCAGAGCTGCTTGTGTGTAGAGGTATATGTGCATGCTTGGATCAGAGCTGCTTGTGTGTAGAGGTATATGTGCATGCTTGGATCAGAGCTGCTTGTGTGTAGAGGTATATGTGCATGCTTGGATCAGAGCTGCTTGTGTGTAGAGGTATATGTGCATGCTTGGATCAGAGCTGCTTGTGTGGAGAGGTATATGTGCATGCTTGGATCAGAGCTGCTTGTGTGTAGAGGTATATGTGCATGCTTGGATCAGAGCTGCTTGTGTGTGTAGAGGTATATGTGCATGCTTGGATCAGAGCTGCTTGTGTGTAGAGGTATATGTGCATGCTTGGATCAGAGCTGCTTGTGCTGGTGATTACTTTTGCTGTTCTTTGCCTCACGGAATACATGTTTGGTAGATGTGAGTCCCCCTCCTCTTTTATCAATTTTTCTTCCCTTGTTTTTAACCCACAGTAATACATTTGTATTGTTATCACTTTCTTGGCATGCCGTGTGCTTCTTCATAAGGATGCTTTTTTCGTTGTAATACATATCCATTATCCTTTAGCACCACTGTCTATTGTTATTATATCATAAATCAAGACAGTTTCTGGGCAACAGTGACGCACTGTGTTGATGCGGTATACTTTGTGTCACATATATATATATATATATATATATATATATATATATATATATCAAAAAATAAATAGACTATACCGTTCTGTGGCTAACGAAATGCTTTTATTTGTGCGAGCTTTCGAGATACGCTGATCTCTTCTTCTGGCGGTGTTACAATGAATGAAGCAAGCAAAGGGTATACTTAAAAACAGTGTCTCTTGGAATGTTATCTGTGCTTGTCTCTTCTTCACCCCCCCTCCCCCCCCCCCTTGTGTGAATGTGATTTATGGCTAGAGGTGTTAAATGGTTCCTGAAAGTTAGTGATGTAAGAGTGTGTGTGTGTGTGTGTGTGTGTGTGTGTGTATCTGTGTGAATATAAATGAATGGAGAGCCCACAGTTTATACAGTGCTTTACAAAAGGTGTGTGTGTGGAGTGGGAGTTAATATAAATTGTGTGGGTAGGTGTGGAAATGTGAGAGATTGTAGCAAAACTAAAAGTGTGTGTAGATACTATGTGGTCCCTATTGGTGTATAGGGATGGAAAAACAAGGAGTATTTGTATGTGTAAGAGACAGCTGTGTGTGCATACATATAGCACAGTATGTACAGACATGGCCTTTAGCGCTCATGGGAAGAGAGTTCACTTGTGTCAGTAATGACTCATAAAATTTCGATCTCTGTTTAGGCCACCGCTAAGTGTCCCCGAACAGTTGCATATATTTCTATT
Source organism: Ascaphus truei (assembly GCF_040206685.1). Classification (NCBI taxonomy): domain Eukaryota; kingdom Metazoa; phylum Chordata; class Amphibia; order Anura; family Ascaphidae; genus Ascaphus; species Ascaphus truei. The sequence goes on along the minus strand of NW_027454211.1, from coordinate 1,173 downwards.
CGTGCAACCATCTCTATTTCGGTGTTTTAAGATTAACTTTGAGTATGGCAACCCCCAGATCGTCCATCTTATGGACAGAGTCAGAGAAATGTTCGCCGACAGGACTGTCTCTTGTTCCGCGTGTGATGCTGTGCGATGCAGGTTCATTCTCTTGTTTAGCCCCTGCCCCGTCTCACCTATGTAGTAGCAGCCCCCTGGACATTTCATGCACATGATGAGGAACACGACATTGCTGGAGGAACAGGTGAACCTTCCTCTGATTTTGTATTCCCGATTCCTGTGTGGTATTTGTATTGTGTCCGCTGTGTAGAGTATTGCGCAGGTTTTGCATCTTGCGTCCTGGCCTGGCATATATATAATTATATATATATATATTCCACAGAAGCAGCCTGCACTCCAGTTGCATGTAGAAAAAATTGGGTGCTTGTCCCATAAAGCAATAATAAACCACACGATTCCGTTTGAAGCACGAGATCAGGAGACAGCACTCTGGTAAGTTTGATCACAAGTTTTTGTACTGAAAAAGACACATAAACCGACGTGTCACGACAGGTCACTCTGCGCGTATTCTGACAGGCCGAGATGGCGTTTGCAGGGAGCTCGGGCGGTGGTAACATCTCTGCGGTGGCGCGGTCCGGATCCCAATACGTTCGCCGCGGAACCCGCTCTGGGCTTCAGTGTAAATCTCCGTCTCCCCCTGTCAGCCTCAGGCAGCTGTTTAGCTATATTTTTAGCCAATCCAGGATTCCTTTATCCCGTTTTATTGAACACTGTCTTCCTTTTTATTATTTTATATACCGTTTGTCATGTTGTTTATAGATTTAGTTTCATTTAGTTATATTTGATTATTCATGTGGTTTGTGTTCATTGTAACCGAACCCGGATCTGTGACGCATATGTACTGAGGTGGGGTTGGATCCCCCTCGGTTATTTCTTGTTTTATTAATAAATAATTTACTATATTTTAATCTCTGGTGCGCATTGTGTGCATTTTTCTTCTTGTCTGCACAGTGCTTCAGATTCTGCATCTGAAAAAATGCCGGTGGATCGGGATGTGAGGTAGGGAAGTGACGTCCGCGCCGGAACGTTATTGCCACGCCTCCAAATATTCATTGCCACGCCCCCAAATCGCGCCCGCTGCATACCCTGCAAAGCCATTAAAAAGCTCAGGCT